>NC_090760.1:66122497-66152497 GCF_036898095.1 Palaemon carinicauda | reverse complement strand
GTATACTTTAAAGCTAGTTGTGGTGTGTGCCGGCCGGCAAAGGCAGGCCGGCACACATCCCCCTATACTGTACTAGTATTCTTCTGTATAGCATATACAGTAAGAGGAAAACTATAGTAAGGGTTTTGGTACAGCACTGTGTCTTCTAACACTATTGTGTTTTCTTGCACGCCCCTTTGCTGTTGCCCTCAGATAGGAAGCTGAGTTCTTCCCTGTCTATTATCCAGGATTTTAAAATCATTGCTTAGGTGTGAGCTCCACCTGTTTCCTCTGGAAACCTTGCATTGGTTATTCTAGAAGAGATAAACCATTTTTGATTTTATTATCTGGAAGGCTGCAACAATGGGTTGTGAGGGAAACACAAGTGTGTGTCTTTCCTTTATGAATTGTTATGCTATACTATGCATATCCAGTGATACATAGTTCACTTGATACTCATGGAAATTTCTTCTCTTTACAGGAGGACCCTCCGAAGTGCGGAAATGTTTTCTGCAATGTCCGCTGCAAGAACCTCTGCGGACATGAGTGTTGTAGGAGACACGCAGCATGCGCTGTCTCCAAGGATGATCTCCAGTATTGGGACCCTCAGGTATGTACTGTATGCACTAACCTGATTACTTAGGCTTTTGATTCCCCTAGAACGGCGGAATCAAGGGATATAGCAAGGGAAAAGCTTCGTACTTGGGTAAGGGGCTTCAAGAAGAACACCTCTGGCCCTTATCTTCCAAGTGAGAAGATGAGGGCGTATCTTTTTCCCCAGGCATCAGCTGATGCAGTGATTCCCCAGCCTCAAGAGGAGATCCCTCAAGATCAAGTCCAGGTGGACGTGGAAGTCGCAGTTGCGATGCAAGACATCCAGTTAGATGACAGGATGTCTGACCTGGACGAACGTTTGGAACAAGACCTCCTGGCAGAAGGTCAGGATGAAGTTCAAACCCCGGATGTCGTAGAGGATGAGGTCGACGAGGTGTCGGCTATTCCGGTTCAGATTCCGGATCCTATCCCCTCAACATCGGCCGGTCTCCCAGTAGAACTGGGACAGGCCCTCTCTTCGATTGTTGGAATGATCCAACAAATGCAGAAGGAGAATTAGGAGAAGGCGGCTGCTATGGAACTGCGTATGCAGTCCCTGGCAGAATCACGTGGACCCCGGAAAGGGCTCAATGTGAAAGACCTTCCCGTATGCTCAGATGCTAACCCCTGGAGGTATGCTGAGCACATGCCAATGACGACTGGAAAGATCGTCATCTCGGATAAGCTGGGTTCAGTTCCACTAGAGGAGGTGGAATTTTGGCCCAGCAAGGCATCATATCCGGACTGCTATGTCCGGCTGAGAAAAGAACCAGCTTCAAGGGAGGAGACAGAGCCGAAGGAGGTCATAATTATGGACCACGCTAAGGCTCAAGCCCTACTTTCATCCTCGATGAAAGAGAGGGGCTTCTCTAACTCGAAGGTAGCTGCATTGAACAAGAAGCTCCCTTCTTTTGTGTCCTCTCCTGCTAGAGCCTTCCCCTTTTTACAGAAAGGGTTTGCGGCTGTCCTAAAGGCAGTCGAGGCCGGCAAGCCTTGCCCCTCCCTGGAGGAGTGTAAACCCTTGTCGCTGGCCCTGCCTATGGACCACAAAGACTGGAAGGATGTCCATCTGACATTCTCAGTGGGAAAGTTGGAGGCTGATATTGCCGGACGGCAATTCGGCGAGGACCTCCCCAAGCTGTCCGACTCTCTTTTACGAAGAGAGTTCGAGACAAAAGAAAGACTGGCTGCCTCAATGTCTCATCAGACTACTCTTGAGACGATGGCAAGTGACCCCAAGGTCCATGAAATGTTCATGGTAGTGGCTAAGTCTCACCTAGCCACAGTGACGAAGGACCTTTATAGCTTCGTCAGGGCAAGGAGAGCTTGCAGGGAGTTCGTGTTCACCGGGGCCTCGGTGAGACACGAGCCAAGGAAGTTAATCTCCTCCAACATTTGGGGAAAAGACCTTTTCCCTACCGATGTGGTCAAAGAGGTTGTTGATAAGGCCGCCGTGGAGAATAGAAATCTTCTCCAGAAGTGGGGCCTGGCTATCAAAAGAAAATCTTCCCCGGATGAGGGTCCTCAACCAAAGAGGAAGAATATGAGGACTAGGCTACCGTCTCGGTCAGCCAAGCCTTTTAGACAGCAACAGCAACTGCAATTGCCATTGCCTCCAGTGCCCCAGATGGTGGCACAAACCCCGACTACTTTTCAGTGGGTACCCCAGGCTGTGCCAGGTCAGTCATCCACATTCACCCCAATGTTCGAAGGACAGTCTTCTTCCTTTCGTGCAAAACCTAGAGGAGCAGCCAGAGGCTCGTCTAGGCGCCCCTCAAGGGGAAGGGGATTCAGAGGTGGTCGTGGTCAGGGAGGCAAGACCTCAGGACGGCAGTCCAAGTGAAACGATACCGGTAGGAGGGAGACTGATGAAATTTTGGGATCGCTGGACCTTCGATCCCTGGGCCCAAAGCCTACTCAAGAATGGACTGGGCTGGAGCTGGTACAGCACTCCACCCCCGTGCCTTCGGTTTTTCCAACACTCCACCCCCGTTCTGGAGGAGTACGTTCAAGAACTGTTGGAGAAAAAGGTGATCCGAAAGGTGAAGTCCATCAAATTCCAAGGGAGGCTGTTTTGTGTTCCCAAGAAAGTCTCGGAAAAGCTCAGAGTCATTCTGGACTTGTCGCCACTCAACAAGTTCATAGTGAATTGCAAATTCAAGATGCTAACACTGCAACACATAAGGACCTTACTGCCCAAGAGGGAATACTCAGTCTCTATAGACTTGTCAGACGCCTATTGGCACATTCCAATCAGCCGTCGACTCTCCCCCTACCTAGGGTTCAGGCTACAACGGAGACTATACGCCTTCAGAGCCATGCCATTCGGGCTAAACATAGCCCCAAGGATTTTCACGAAGCTTGTGAGCGCAGCTCTCAAACAATTACGCCTAAAGGGAATTCAGGTAGTAGCCTACCTGGACGACTGGCTGGTGTGGGCAGCATTCGAGACCGAATGCTTGCAAGCTTCCAGTCAGGTGATCCAGTTCCTAGAGTACCTAGGCTTCAAGATCAACAGAAAAAAGTCTCGACTTTCTCCATCCCAAAGGTTCCAGTGGCTGGGAATCCACTGGGACCTTTTGTCACACAGTTTCTCCATCCCGACGAAGAAAAGGAAGGAGATAGCGGGCTCTGTCAAGAGACTTCTAGATTCCGAAAGGATATCAAGACGCGAACAGGAGAGGGTACTAGGCTCTCTCCAGTTTGCTTCAGTGACAGACCCAGTGCTAAGAGCACAGCTAAAGGATGCAACCGGAATTTGGAGAAGGTATGCATCAAACGCGCGAAGAGATCTGAGAAGACCAGTGCCGCCTCGGCTACGTACTCTTCTCAGGCCTTGGTCCCAAGCCAGACATCTAAAGAAGTCGGTTCTTCTTCAGCCACCTCCCCCGTCGATGACGATTCACTCAGACGCCTCAAAGGAGGGATGGGGAGGTCACTCTCATCGGAAAAAAGTTCAGGGGACTTGGTCCAAGCTATTCAGGACCTTTCATATAAACTTTCTAGAAGCTATGGCAGTGCTCCTTACCTTAAAGAAAGTCTCCCCGCGTCACTCGATCCACATAAGATTGGTGATGGACAGCGAGGTGGTTGTGAGATGCTTGAATCGACAAGGGTCGAGGTCACCACCTCTCAACCAAGTGATGTTAGCCATTTTCCGATTGGCGGAAAAGAAGAAGTGGTACCTGTCGGCAGTTCACCTTCAAGGAGTCCGCAATGTGACAGCGGACGCTCTATCCAGGTTCACACCGATAGAGTCGGAATGGTCCTTAGACGCAGGATCATTCTCCTTCATTCTGAATCAAGTCCCAGAACTGCAGATAGACCTCTTTGCGACGAAAGACAACAAGAAGTTGCCCCTGTACGTGTCCCCGTACGAGGACCCCTTAGCGGAAGCAGTGGTCGCGATGTCCCTCGACTGGAACAGATGGTCCAGGATTTATCTGTTCCCTCCTCACAACCTTCTGTTGAGGGTCCTCAACAAACTGAGATCCTTCAAGGGGGTAGCGGCAATAGTGGCCCACAAGTGGCCGAACAGTATGTGGTTCCCCTTGGCGTTGGAACTACAGATGAAGTTTGTGCCGCTACCACATCCAGTTCTGACCCAGCGAGTCCAGAAGTCGACTGTCTGCGCTTCATTACAGAAAACCCGGACCCTGCAGCTCATGATTTTCTCGCCCTTGCGGTGAGAAAGCGTTTCGGGATTTCGAAAGCCAGCATAGACTTCCTAGAATAATATAAGTGCAAATCGACTAGAAGGCAATATGAGTCATCTTGGAGAAAATGGGTGGCCTTTGTAAAGGCAAAGAATCCGCAGGAGATCTCAACAGACTTCTGCTTATCTTTCTTCATCCACCTCCATGGCCAAGGGTTGGCAGCTAACACGATTTCAGTGTGTAAATCTGCTTTGATGAGACCCATTTTATTTGCCTTCCAGATCGACCTAGGTAACGAGATCTTTAATAAAGTTCCGAAAGCCTGCGCTAGGCTCAGACCTTCAGCACCTCCAAAGCCCATCTCATGGTCTTTAGACAAAGTTCTTCATTTCGCCTCCCTGTTGAGCAATGAAGAATGTGCGTTAAAGGATTTGACGCAAAAAGTTATTTTCCTATTTGCACTCGCGTCCGGGGCCAGAGTTAGTGAGATCGTAGCCCTCTCGAGAGAGGCAGGTCGTGTTCAGTTCCTGGATGGGGGGGATCTGAACCTGTTTCCGGATCCTACGTTTCTCGCCAAGAATGAGTTACCCACCAACAGGTGGGGTCCCTGGAGAATCTGCCCTCTGAAAGAAGATGCATCTCTATGTCCAGTAGAATGCCTAAAGGTCTATCTTCGTAGAACTTCAGACTTCAAGGGTGGTCAACTATTCAGGGGAGAAACATCAGGCTCAAATTTATCTCTGAATCAACTCAGAGCGAAAATCACATATTTTATTCGCAGAGCGGATCCTGACAGTACACCCGCAGGTCACGATCCGAGGAAAGTTGCCTCATCCCTAAATTTCTTTAATTGTATGGATTTTGAACATCTCCGTTCATACACGGGCTGGAAGTCTTCCAGGGTGTTCTTTCGCCACTATGCGAAGCAAGTAGAGGAACTTAAGAGATCTGTGGTAGCAGTGGGTCATGTAGTTAACCCTACTGTTTAACTCTGCGAGGAACAGTGGTCTTAATTGGGACGATAAAGGAGGGCACCAAGTGCCTACATAGACTGTTCCTTCTTTCAAAGGTGAACCTAGCATAAGTACAGACATGTGTGCCGAGCGTTTCTAACGCTAATGTGATTGATTTGTAATACAGACTTTTATGACTTGATACCTCGGTATCTTATTAAGTGGCGTTTAATGGTTTTTCTTTCAGATAAACAAGTTCTGTTTACTATCATACTTATGCTTAAAGTTTTGGGTTATCCTCTTTTATATATATATATATATATTTGTTGTTAACCTGTCTGTTTATTGTCTGTCAATAAACTTGTTCTTGAGAACCTTGCGTCTCTTTCACCTGTGTCAATTTATTGGTATAATTGAGAATTTAATTCTATGTATCTTATCTGGGATAATTCTGATAGAATTGTTCTGTTATGCAAGCTATGTTGCATTGGTTTATGTAAGTCCCCTAATGGGAGGACTCCGTCCCATAAAGGGACGAGGGCGGTTTTATTAGTTTCTTCCTATGCGGATATAAACCTTTGTCCAATACAAGTATTGTGCGGATTACTGGTCAATATATATTGACGCAGTGGTTCTATACAAACTATGCTTTACTTAATATAGGGCGAGACCACTATATTAGCTTGCCTGGTATTCATACATAGGTATATGTACTCTTCGAGACTTTTCCAGAGTCTAGTAGGACTCTTCCCTGTAGGGGGCAGGAAGCTCTAACATAGTTTATAGTTAGTTGAAAAGATGTATAACAGTAACATCTTAGGTCTCTAGGTCTAGTCGACCGGGAAAAAATTACCTCCGGGGAGTACGGCACGTTCTGAGAATCCACAGATACAGTAATGCTCTGGTACACTTCCATCAGGACGACATGGCTTGAGCCCAAAAAACGGATTTTGAGCGAAGCGAAAAATCTATTTTTGGGTGAGATGGCCATGTCGTCCTGATGGACCCGCCCTTGCCTTTCTAAGAAAGGGCTGTAGGACCCCTCCCTACATACAGTATCTGTAGCACCTCGTGTACGCTACAAGGAATACAGATGGCGCCAGGATTGGCGCCAGGCACGCATACGAATCGGAGGATAGGGAAGCCTTGGGAGCGGCTCCCCTTTTTCTTTCCCGAATTCGTATCTCGCCAATCACCTCCTACGAGACGAAATCTCTGTCCAGGATGTAGATTGCCATGTGGCGTGTCTAGAATACGTCCTCTGATATGTCGCGATATCCCTTTCACGAGGGATACTCGCTCCAGGAGTTAGAATTCTGGTACCTTAAGGTAAATTCTCTGGGAATATCGCCGTAGTTGTAATATACCCTAGGAAGCTACCCTATAGGAACTTCCATCAGGACGACATGGCCATCTCACCCAAAAATAGATTTTTCGCTTCGCTCAAAATCCGTTATATAACTATATATATGTATATATATACATACATAAATATATATATATATATATATATATATATATATACTGTATATAATGTAATGTACTTGTGTGTAGACAAAGATAGATAGATAAATAAACGTAATATTTCATACATTTTGTTACACTCAATTCACGAACAACTAAAATTAGAACTGAAGAAAGCCCTCCGTTTGATATTTCCATTAAGAAAATAGAGAACTGTTTCCATTCACAAACTGAATCACACGCACACACACACACACACACACACACACGAGCGCGCGCGCGCACGTGCACGACGGACCTTAATCCTGCGGGGGTCATAAAAGTTGAAATTATGACCTCAACAGTTGTGCAGTGGAGATAGAATTATGCTCTGAGAGATTTTTCCAGATAGTAGTGGTGTCATCTTTTTTTTTTTCCTTTTTTTATTGGTTTTATTTTTTTTAACTATAAGTTTAATAGAGAAGGATACGTACGTTATTATTATTATTAGTATTATTATTATTATTATTACTTGCTAAGCTACAATCCTAGTTGGATAAGCAGGAAAATAGCCTAGTGAGGAAAGGAAATACGTAAACAGGTAAACTACAGTAGAAGAGAAGTAATGAAAAATCAAACTAAAATATTTTAAGACCAATAACAACATTAAGATTAATTGTTCATATAAAAAAACTTAAAAAACAAGATGAACAGAAATGAGACAGAATAATGTGGCCTAGTGTACCCAAGGCCTGATATTTTTCGCTATAGTCACTTCTTTTTAGCGAGGTAGATTTGCACCGACTCGTAGGGTTGCCCTTTTAGCTCGGAAAAGATTCCTAATAGCTGATTGGTCGGAAGTATTTATGTCCTAATACTTCCGACCAATCAGCTATCGGGAAATATTTCCGAGCTAAAAGGGCACCCCTGCGAGTCGGTGCAAATATGCCTCGCTAAAAAAAATTGTCTATAGTGTTCACAACCTTACCATCCTTGTGATCTGTGAAAGGACAGGTGTTGGTATGTCTTGTTTAATATCTACCTGCTGAGTCATCTGCAGCCATTGTCTGGACCATCCTGGTCCTGGGTTGAGTACTGAGCATTTACATGATTGTCAATCTGTAGAACGCAGTCTGCCTGTCCCTCACCCCTGTCACTCATGAGTAACCTTCAAACCATTATTTCAGGGTTGTGGTGGCCGATGCGGTAACGTCCCTGACTGGTAAACGCCAGACTGGGGTTCGAGTCCCTCTCAAACTCGTTAATTTCTTTGGTCGCTGCAACGTCACCATCCCTGTGAGCTTAGGAAGGGCGATTTGGGAGAGCCTATAGGTCTATTTGCTGAGTCATCAGTATCCATTCCCTGGCCCCCTTTGGTCGTAGCTTGGGTGGAGAGGGACCTTGGGTGCTGATCATATGTATTTATGGTCAGTCTCTAGGGCATTGTCCTGCTTGATAGGGCAATATCACTGTCCCTTGCCACTGCCATTCATGAGAGACCTTTAAACCTTTAATGATCGACTTGATTTTTAAAACTGGATATTTTAACGTCTTACGAACCATACATGTCTCAAATATAGTGCTAAAGTACTTGGCCTACATCTTTCTGGTTTGTACATACGAACAAAACACTTAGATTTTGTTTATTGTTTGTCAAAAATATCATTATTGTATTTGACTTTTCTTATTCTATACAACAAGCAACTTTCATTTCATGGATCTAGTGTGAAAACAGTCTATTTTTTCTTCTTTGTGTATCAAAAAAAAGCTCTTTCTGGTTTGTACATACGAACAAACCATTTAGAGTTTATGTAATGGTTCTCAAAAACATCAATATTTCTTTTTGACCTTTATTTGATACCACAAGCAACTTTCATTTCATATATCTGTTGTCAAAACAATCTATTTTTCTGTTACTTTTTGTGTATCGAAAAAGCTCTTTCTGGTTTCTACACATGAAAAAACCACATAGATTTTATGTATTGGTTTTGAAAAATATCATTATTTCTTCTCGGTTTTCTTTTATACCACAAAAACACTTTCCTTCGATGGATCTCTTGTCAAAACAATGTGTTCTTCACTTCATTTGTGTATCTAAAAAGATGAGGCGATAATCTCGGCAGTATGTGGCCACACCAAGTGACCCTCAAGCCCTCTCCAAGAAAGGCTTTTAAGTGGCAATTCATATCTGCCAATTTGCTCTGACGTCATTCTATTGACCAGTTGCCAACTACAAAAAAGGTCTTTAATGAGACGACGAGATAATACATAGGGTTGCTGTGGCTTGATTGGTAACGTCTCTGCCTCGTGTTTGTCAGTCGGGGGTTCGAGTCCCGCTCAGACTCGTTAGTGTCATTAGTGTCTGCAACCTTACCATCCTTGTGAGCTAAGGTTGGGGGGTTTGGGGGAGCCTATAGGTCTATCTGCTGAGTCATCAGCAACTAATGCCTGGCCCTCCCTGGTCCTAGCTTGAGTGGAGAGGAGGTTTGGGCGCTGATCATATGTAATATGGTCAGTCTCTAGGGCATTGTCCTGATTGCTAGGGCAATGTCACTGTCCCTTGTCTCTGCCATTCATGAGCGACCTTTAAACCTTTATAGAATGGAGTGATGTCGAAGAGATAAGTAGGAAAATTAACAATTACGTTCTCCCATTTCAATCGCCATTTGTTCATGCCTTCTGCGTCATAAGATTAAACACTCTTTCTCTCTTTTCTTTTTTCCGCTCACGAATGGCAGGCAAGGGACAGCGACATTGCTCTATCGAGCAGGACAATGCCCAAGAGACTTACCCCATATACGTATGATCAGCGCCCAAGCGGCCCCCTCTCCACCCAAGCTAGGACCAAGGAGGGCCAGGCAATGACTGCTGATGACTTAGCAGATAGACCTATAGGCTCCCCCAAAACCCCCGATTCTGAGCTCACAAGGATGGTTAGGTTGCAGCGACCAAAGAAACTAACAAGTTTGAGAAGGACTTGAATCCCAGTCTGGCGTTCACCTGTCAGGGACGTTACCACATCGGCCTCCACAACCCTACACAGCATCCTAGAAGTTTTATTCCAGCTACGACTAGATTGTGGAAGGGTGAATCTCATCTTAATTTGTTGGACTGGAACTTACGGTCTATTAAATTTCTTATTCCTGATCTAGATATTAATGTTTGGCACCGTCGTTCAATTAGTTCCATCCTATTCGTAATACTAAGCATGCAGTTAATTCTAATAGTCAGGCCTTTTCCATCATGAGGCTCAATACTACACAGTATTCTAGAAGTTTTATTTCAGCTGTGACCAAGTTGTGGAAGGATCTTTCTAATCGGGTAGTTGATACAGGGGAACTTCAAAAGTTCAGACTTGCTGCGAATGTTTGTATATATTGAACAGGCTGACTTCAGTCTGTCTTCGTAGTTAATATATGACAGAACTAATTCAACGTTTTTACTGATCTTAAGTTATTTTATATTTATTACTCATTACTCATTACTTCTAATTTAGTTTATTTATTTCCTTATTTCTTTACCTAACTGGGCTATTTTTCCCCGTTGGAGCTCTTGGGTTTATAGCATCCTGCTTTTCTAGCTTGGGTTGTAGCTTGGCTAATAATAATAATAATAATAATAATAATAATAATAATAATAATAATAATAATAATTAACATTTCTCCCATAAGCTTAATTATATAGTGTCACTACATAATTATGTAAGAGATAAAGCAGAAAATATACCTCCGTTATCTCAATAGCTCTTTGTTTTTGCAATTCACCACTTGCCTTCCATATGCTTCATCCCATATACATAGAATAAGTCATTACAAATAATACTTTAGCCTTGGGATAAGTGGCTCCAAAAGTTATTACCATTTTCCACTGTTATTTTTGCATGAGGAATGAGGCTGCAAGACTCACCCCGCACGCTTGAACTGAGAAAAGAAGCTTTTTAGACTTATAGGATCCAGGTGAATATATATTAACATCAAATATTTTACGTATTAAGCAACTTTAATTTCCTGACTTCATGGAACAGAGAACTGGATCAAACTGGAAATCATCTGAGATAAGTGGGAAATTGAAATGGCCATGTGAATGTATCTTAGAGAAATATATATATATATATATATATATATATATATATATATATATATATATGTGTGTGTATATGTGTATATATATACATACATATATATATATATATATATATATATATATATATGTATATATATACACACATGCACACTATACACATATATATAATTATATATATTCATATATATATGAATATAAATGTGTGTATATATACATATATATATATATATATATATATGTATATATGTGTGTATGTGTATGTATATATGTATATATATACATATATCCACAAGTTTATCTACCTATCTATCTAAATATATGTATCTATATCATATATATACATATATATATATATATATATATATATATATATATATATATACACACATATATATATATATATATATATATATATAGTGATAGTATAGTTATATATACATATATACACACATATATATATACATATATATTTGTCTACATATACCGTATATGTGTATATATGCATAATCGAATTGGGACTGATTTAAAGAATGTCAGTAATATCTCTATTCCCTAGCACCCCCCCCCCCCCCGCCCCAGACAGACATCCCCCCAGGTCACCCCAGGTTGCTGCTGTCGAGATTAGATCAGAATTGACGATGCGATTGAAACAGTTTTTCTTTCTTGAAAGTCTGGTTGTTCTAATTATATTTACACACAGATGTGTATATATATATATATATATATATATATATATATATATACTGTATGTATATATATGTATATACATATGCATACATATATATATACATGTATATATATATATATATATATATATATATATATATATGTATATATATATATATATATATATATTTATATGTCTATATTTGTTTATATATCTCTATATATGTATATATATAGTATATATACATATATATATATATATATATATATATATATATATATGTGTGTCTATATATATACATATATGTATGTACATATATATATATATATGTATATATATATATATATATATATATATATATATATATATATTTATATATGCATATATATGTACATATATATATACATATATATATATATATATATATATATATATATATATATATGTATATATATATGTGTGTGTGTATATATGTATATATATTCATATATATGTCTATATATATGTATATATATATACATATATATATATATATATATATATATATATATATATATATATATTCATATATATATATATGTATATATATACGTATATATATATTGTGTATGTGTGTGTTTAAACTTTTTGGGTACACTCTCACATAAGCAATTCTTGCTGAATGTCGATTCATAAATGACTTCAGTTGTTTGAAGTTAACCTTTCTCTATATCTTTTCAATTCATAGCCAAAACTTTCAAGGAAGAGATGCAAATTTTCATAATATTTTTCTATTTAATGCTAAGAGCTGTTTCTGCCACACGCTCATGGCCTTCATCGGGGCTAAACAGATGAAAATCAGAAATAGGCTGATACCCCCCAACTAACTTCAATAATACAACTCTCAAAGTAGGGAATTTGTGTAAGCTGTGTAACAAATAACTTTAATAAAGATACTAATAATAGGCTTTATTTCTTATATGAGAAATATGTATATCTTCTAAAGTCTTCGTCTTACGTGTAGAAGAATTTGGCACAGCAACGCGATTAAGCCCATATTCCTAAGATTCAAGTGATTGGTCATATGGGATGAGATTCCCAGAATGAGCTGATTGGTCCGTGTTGGGAGTATCAAGTTAATCATTTCGGTAGATTAGAGAAGGTATTCTGAATAGCCTATCATTAAACTGTGGATTTTTTGGGTTAGATATAAACGGTTTGTGCAACGCCCACTCATATCCTTTTTGAAGTTGATTGGTTATTGGCTATGAGGCTAAGATTCCTAGAATGGCCTTGATTGGTCCTAGGTGATAAGATTGAGATCATCATCAACTCCTACGCCTATTGACACAAAGGCCCTCAGTTTGATTTCTCCAGTCGTCTCTATCTTAAGCTTTTAATTCAATACTTCTCCATTCATCTTCTCCCACTTCACGCTTCATATCCTCAGCCATGTAGGTCTAGGTCTTCCAACTCTTCTAGTGCCTTGTGGAGCCCAGTTGAAAGTTTGGTGAACTAATCTCTCTTGGGAAGTGCGAAGAACATGCCCAAACCCTTTCCATCTACCACTCATCATGATCTCATCGTATGGTTTAATTTATAATCATGTCCAGCAGTTTAACTCCCAATATTCCTCTGAAGGCTTTGTTCTCAAATCTTCTAAATCTATTGGAGATTGTTTCATAGTCATATCACGACTCATGTCCATCAGTAACACCGATCTCCCTAAACTAATATATAGCTTGATTTTTACATGTAATTTCAGGCGATTTGATTTCCAAATATTACTTAACCTAGCCATTGTCAGATTTGCTTTTTTTTTCAATAAACTCCAATTCTAAAGATCGTGTATTCAAGATTGAGATACCAGGAAGAAACGTGATTGGCCATTGAATTTGAGATTAATATCTCTATTTCCAGAAACTGGAGACTATTCTGAACGGTTAATTGCTACGCCTGCTCCTTTGCAACACAACCACAGTCCATGATCTTTCCAGTAATTTGTCTTCCAGGAAAATTAGCAGATTACCAAAGGTTCCCAAGAGCTCATTTTAACATTATTGAATTTCTCTGGAGATAAAAGTTAGATTGTGAATAAATTGTGAATAAATTTATTGTTGTTACTCTTCTTAAAATATTTTATTTTCCTATTTTCCTTTCCTCACTGAACTATTTTCCCTGTTGGAACCCCTAGGCTTAAAGCATCCTGCTTTTCCAACTATGGTTGTAGCTTAGCAAGTAATAATAATAATAATAATAATAATAATAATAATAATAATAATAATAATAATAATAATAATAATAATAATATATTTTCAACATTTAAGGTCTCTACAAAGAATGAAAACAAGATATGAAGGTTAGAATATATTTATGAGTTTTTTTTACAACTATAAGGAAAACCCTAACATATAGTAAAAGTGAATAAGAATAGATCTCTTAGAATTAAACGGGGCAGAAAAAAATGGCACATTCAAAGCAACACGTAAACAAATCCCAAATTGAAAATAAACAAAAATTCTTGTCATACATCCACAAATAAAAAAAATCATAACAATAGAATCAAACAAAAGACATCAAGATAAAAATTCGATCTGTGACTTGTGTTCTCGAAAGCTAAGCCAAACAGTGGTCAAGAAAGAAGATAAAAAGGAGTTGCCTTGATCCCCTCAAGGGCACAGAATAGACACAAATCTATGCTGTTTCAGGGTTCGCTAATTTTTTTTCAGATGAAAGTCAAAATGCTCTGGCTGAACGTGACTTAACTTGAGACCAGGAAACTACGCTAACCCAATATGTATGTATATTATATATATATATATATATATATATATATATATATATATATATATATATATATATATATGTATATTTATATATATACATGTATATATATATATATATATATATATATATATATACATATATATATATTTATATATACATGTATATATATATATATATATATATATATATGTGTGTGTGTGTATAAATGTGTGTTTTTATATAATGTATATAAATATATACACATATATATGTTTATATATATATATATATGTGTGTGTGTGTGTGTGTGCGTATATATATTGTATATAAACATATTCACATATATATGTTTATATATACATATATATATATATATATATATATATATATATATATTTATATATACATGTATATATATATGTGTGTGTTTATATAATGTATATAAATATATACACATATATATGTTTATATATACATATATATATATATATATATATATATATATATATATATATGTGTGTGTGTGTGTGCGTATATATATTGTATATAAACATATTCACATATATATGTTTATATATACATATATATATATATATATATATATATATATATGTATATATATAAATATATATATATATATATATATATATATATATATATTATCATTATTATTAGTTGCTAATCTACAACCCTAGTTGGAAAAGCAGGATGCTATAAGCCCTGAGGGCCCAACAGGGAAAGTAGCCCAGTGAGGAAAGGAAACAAGGTAAAATAAGATATTTTAAGAACAGTAACAACACAACAATAAATATTTCTTATATAAACTATAAATACTTTAACAAAACAAGAGGAAGAGAAATTATATATATATATATATATATATATATATATATATATATATATATATATATATATATCTTCTAATACGCCTTTTTTCATACGCAGAGGGTCTTACATGGTATGTTCAGCTCTTTTTTTTTCATAAAATGTTTTGAGGAAGGCAACACCCCTTTTCAACCCCATAGAAAATGCCAGTACTCAGCTTCAACACATCCCCTGACTGGACACAGGGGTAAAATAGCTAAATAGCCATGTTTCAATGGATTCTATCAAACATAGTGAGATTTGAACTTAGTTCCTCGAAGTGGAAGTTTCCTGTTAAACCATAGACACACACACAGACACACACACACACGCACACACACACGCACACACACACGTATATATATATATATATATATATATATATATATGTATATATATATATATATAAAGAAGGTACGCCTTCTGGTTCCACCCACGCGGTCCTGCAAATATTTATGGGGTGAGAGTGTTAGTCCCATATCCTATCAAGCAGTGACCAGACCTAGAATTCTTATTCAGGTAGGCAGAGTAGTAGTGACTGTAGCAGGTTCGACGGGCGACTGATGAGCTGAAGTTTTAGAGGTTCCTTTAATTGATTTGGAAATATTTTTTCTTATAGAACCACCCATATACATACACTTTATATATATATATATATATATATATATATATATATATATATATATATATATATATATATCTTTTAATAATTCAACAGAATATGAATCTTTTCGTTATATCACCTCATAATTCTTTTAAATTTTAACCCTAACGTGATACTAACAGCTGCCAGAAATCATGGTCTTGCATTTATCATTGTTTTCAAAGTACTTCATTATTTGTTGCAGGTTTTATGCACTAAAATATCTTAGATTAAATAATGGTAATCATAGTAAAAACTAATAAAAAAAAAATTACGAGATTTTTCATTCTTATCAATTTCAGATTTTTTGCAAAGGGAAATAATCGTTGCTTCTTTATTTATTTGTTTATCTTTATAGAAATCGTCTTGCTGTGTTTATGAAAATCTTAAATCCATCCATTTCTCTGTCTCCATACTTCCAGGCTTTAGTATTCATTTCTATCTTCCGTTTTCCCTTACTCTTTTGTTCCTTCTAGAGCCAATTCCATACCATAAGAAAACTGCGATGCCCATTCCATCTGCCTCATCTGCCATTAAAGAAAGAATATCAAAACAATGGAATAAATCAATTGGGTTTTCTTGTCATAAACCCACACAACTCTTATTTTCCTTCAACTTCATCTTTTTGACGATTTCTTTTAACTTCTTGCTTTCCTTTGATCTGGGCTAGCTAAAGTTACCAGTTTAGTTTCCTCTCTTAAAGAGAAACTCCCAGTGGCCGATCACCATCTCTGGGAGGCCGTAATCTCTTTCTGATGCGAGTATTGTTTACGTTTTTGCTGCTTCTTCTTCTTCTTCTTCTTCTTCGCGAATCTTTTAAGAAGTTACGGCTCCTAAAGTGGTTTGGTTCCGAGTTCCGATCTTCGGTGCGCGGCGTCTGCTACTTCCATTGTCATTTGATTTCTTGCGGGTTTTCGAAATGTTTCTTTGCATTCTGCAGTTTGAGAGTTTATTCTTTATTCTTTATTAGAGAGAGAGAGAGAGAGAGAGAGAGAGAGAGAGAGAGAGAGAGAGAGAGAGAGAGAGCTGTAAATAGAAACAACAAGAGAGACGATCGTTCAAAAGCTTAAACGATTCGGTTGATTAAGGTCAAAGGGACCTGACCTCTCTCTCTCTCTCTCTCTCTCTCTCTCTCTCTCTCTCTCTCTCTCTCTCTCTCTCTCTCTCTCTCTCTCTCAGGGGCTGCTAAAGAGAGCTATAGAGAGGAAACACTAAAATAATGCTATTTTGTTTTGTTTTTCTTTTTTTACATTATATCATTTATCTTTATCTTCATAATTACCTTTACCCTATTTTCCCTTTCAGTTCCGTATTTTATCTAATTAGTGAAATTAAAAATCATGGTTGTGAAGATTAAAATAAGTTTTATTTTCTTTAGGGTCCCTCCAAGAGGCCCTTATTTTATCGATTTTTAGGGACCTTCCTCTTGGACCTCTTTTGGCCCATTTTTAGGGACCCTCTTGACCCTTATTTTGTCAATTTTTAGGGACCCTCCTCTTGGCCCTTATTTGGTCCATTTTTAGGAACCCTCTTGACCCTTATTTTGCCTATTTTAGGGACCCTGTTTTTTACCCTTATTTTGCCCATTTTAGGGAGCCTCCTCTTGGGCCTTATTTGGTCCATTTTAGGGACCCTCCTCTTGACCTTTATTTTGTCCATTTTATGGACCCTTCTCTTGGCCCTTATATGGTCCATTTTTAGCGACCCTCCTCTTGGCCATTATTTGGTCCATTATGGGGACCTTGACCCTTATTTTATCTATTTTTAGAGACCATCGTCTTTTACCTTAATTGGTCCATTTGTAGCGACCCTCTTGACCCTTATTTTATCTATTTTAGAGACCCTCCTCTTGGACCGTGTGTAGTCCATTTTTAGGGCCCCTCCTGCCCCTTATTTTATCCATTTTTATGGACCCTCCTCTTGGCCAATTTATGGACCCTCCTCTTGACCCTTATTTTGTCCATTTTAGGGACCCTCCTCTTGGCCCTCATTTGGTCCATTTTAAGGGACCCTCTTGACCCTTATTTGGTCCATTTTAGGGACCCTCCTTTTGGCCCTTATTTGCTCCATTTTTAGGGATCCTCTTCTTGGTCCTTATTTAGTCCATTTTTAGGAACCCTCCTCTTGACCCTTATTTTGTCTATTTTATGGACACTCCTCTTGGCCCTTATCTGGTCCATTTTTAGGAATCCTCCTCTTGGCTCATATTTGGTCCATTTTAGGGACCCTCCTCTTGACCCTTATTTTGTCCAATTTTAGACCCTCCTTTTGTCCCTTATTTGATCCATTTTTGGGGACCCTCCTCTGGGCCCTTATTTGGTCAGCTTTTGGGGACCCTCGTCTTGTCCCTTGTTTGGTCCATTTATAGGGACCCTCCTCTTGGCCATTATTTTGTCCATCTTTATGGACCCTCCTCATGGCCCTTATTTTGGTCCATTTATGGTAATGTTCTAAGAGACCCTTATTTGGAGAATTTAGTCAAATCTAGAATGAATAGTAACTAACAAATAATTTATGATTTTATATATATATATATATATATATATATATATATATATATATATACATATATATATATATATATATATATATATATATATATATATATATATATATATATATATATGTAAACTGGTCACAGTTTACAGTTTCCTCGAAGAACTCCTTTGGTAATTAAATAAATGTCTTTATTTATTTCCCAAATGTGTCCAGGTTTTCACATCCATTAGAAATACCTTTTAGCAACTCGCCACCAATGAATCAGATTAGCGTCCAAGGCCCGTGTCTACCTAAGCTAGGGCCAAGGAGGGTCAGGCAATGGCTGCTGATGACTGAGCAAGAAGACCTATAGGCTCCCCAAACCCCCATCCCAAGCTTTTTAGTAAGAATTGAGGTGTTAAACGTGCTCCTGATGGGTTATTTGTGTAGGTTTGTGAAGCATCTGATGGTGTAGGAACTTTACAGTACAAGAATTTCATATACACATTGCCAGATAAAGGTTGAATTTGTCAGTAAATGCCTTGATGATCTTCACTGGAGCCATCCTTTCTTAGTATTAGTAGTAGTAGTGCTTGTCGTGCAGTAGATTGGGGTTGAATTTGTCAGTAAATGCCTTGATGCTCCTCTCTGCAGCCATCCTCTCTTAGAAGCAGTTGTAGTAATAATAATAATAGTAGTAGTAGTAGTAGTAGTAGTAGTAGTAGTAGTAGTAGTAGTAGTAGTAGTAGTAGTAGTAACTTGAAAATTACAGCCTCGTCGAAATTGTTGCCGCGTGGTGAATGACATTTGAAAAAATGTCACCTTCCATTTTTCATTGGGACAATTGGTGGTCTATTAGGTCAGACGTGACGTTAAGAGAGAGAGAGAGAGAGAGAGAGAGAGAGAGAGAGAGAGAGAGAGAGAGAGAGAGAGAGAGAGAGAGAGAGAGAGAGAGTAACCTCTGAAGCCTTTTTTTAAGTTAACTTTGAGGATATCAATACTGTCGTATGCCCAAGAAAATTATATTCCTTCTATGATAATAACGGAAGCTAATACTGAAATAAAATTCGTAATTTTTGATAATCTTGAAATTTCGATTATGTTACATTAAAAAGAAAATGATTAATGATTTCCCATTGCTTCCTAAAGTATAGATATTTATAAAGTTTACATTTTGTCATTCAAAAGTTTTCAATTTTAATAGTTTAAATTTTTTTTCCATATTAAATAGAATTTTTCAACAATGTGTATATACTACATGTATTAAAAATAGATAGATAGATAGATAGATGTATATGTGTGCATATAGATATGTGTTTTTGTATTTATATATAATTATATACACACGTATACAATACTGCAAGTACATATATATATGAACGTCTGTGTATTTATATATGATTATATACACACATGTATACAATACTGTATATTTACATATATATATATATATATATATATATATATATATATATATATATATATATGTGTGTGTGTGTGTGTGTGTGTGTACATATATACATATATATATATATATATATATATATATATATATATATATATGTATGTATATATATATATATATATATATATATATATATATATATACAGTATGTGTGTATATGTATATATGTATATATACTGTATATATGTGTGTGTTTGTATATGTTTAAATGTGTTTGCATCAGGGTTATTACGATTTAAATCGATTTAAATCAGAGTAAAAAAAAAAAACATTATTTCCATCAAAATTAAATATATCGTCAGAAATCACCATATAAGAAAAAACTTCCAAAACTATACTCGATTCTTTTTAATGAGGCGCATTTGCACTGACTCGCAACGGTGCCCTTTTAGCTCGGAAAAGTTTCCTGCTATCTGATTGGTTAGAATTATCTTGTCCAACCAATCAGCGAGCAGGAAACTTCTCCGAGATAAAAGGGCACCCCTGCGAGTCGGTGCAAATCTGCCTCACTAAAAAGAATTGACTATAGGTACTATTTATAAGTAATCACAAAATGGACAAAATCCTACTTAACTTAACGTTCTTAAGAATTAGAGTTGAAATCATACAAATTATAAAGGTCTAGATTTTTTTTAACAGCTTTAACAGGAATTACAAATTATGTTGCTCGTACAGGAATGAGGTGATCAGGGGTACCACAGGAGTTAGAAAACTATCAGATAATATCCAAGAAAGTAGACTGAGGTGGTAGGGTCATGTCATGAGAAGAGATGAACAGTATATTGGGAGAAGGGTGATGGAAATGGAGGTACAGGGAACGAGAAGGAGAGGGAGACCAAAACGAAGGTGGGTGGACTGTATCGGGGATGACCTTCGATCAAAGGGATTAACCGGTGATGAAGTGTGGGACAGAGGTAGATGGAGAACGCTGGCCAGAAACATCGACCCCACATAGAAGTGGGAAAAGATGTAGATAAAGAAGAAGAAGAATTGCTAGTACAGTACGCATGTGGAGAAGTCCTTTATATGATTTTGGTTTTATTTCTTATTGAGTTCTGTATGTTAAAATAAAATTGCGTATATCTGTATTTTTTTTGTTTGCAGTTTCGCTTATTTTTGTGTACTATTTATTTTCATTTCTCCGCACCGATTAAATCATTCATCTAAATTCTGATATTGGAGGAAAAAAATCATCTTGAGTCCTGTATATTAAACTATGGTTTCATTTAACATAGATCAGAAGCAACAAATAGGTAAGCTATTATTTAAAAAAAAAAAAATCTTTTAAATCAGGAAAATCGATCTAATTCATAACATTCTGATTCAATAATCCTTTTTTTTTATTTTATTAGAAAAAAACACTTTTTTTTCAATCCTGGTTTGCATATTTAAGTAAATATTCATATAGGTGTGTATGTAAGATTAAATTATTTTACATTTGCAATCATAATTAGATTAAAAATCATCTTCCATTTTCTCCAAAATGAATTACACAAGGCCAACTTTTCTCAACTGGACATCGTATCAGACGCGTCACTATTATGTTCTCTCTCTCTCTCTCTCTCTCTCTCTCTCTCTCTCTCTCTCTCTCTCTCTCTCTCTCTCTCTCTCTCAACAAGAAAACAGAAGGTTGGAGAAGACTAGTTTATAGTTTTGCTTAATAATTTCTCTGATATTTCTATTCATATTTTGTAATTTATAGAATTCCATGTAATTCGGAGATATGTGGCACACGCCATAACGGCAGAAAAGTGGCATCGGGGCGTGACGTCAGCAAGGCGGATAAAACACAATGCTAAAATAGAACACGTTGAAGATGGTTGTTAGTGGTATTTTTTCGGCAACATAGACCTTATAAACACTTCAAAAAAAATAGAGAATATATTTAGAATAATGTGTATGTTAGTCCCAGTAGCCCATAACCGTAGTCCATAGTCAACAGAGTCCATAGACTCTAGCTAGATAGCCACTTCCCTGTTCAGGGGACGCCATTAAAGAGGGGAAGAGGGAAACTAGCCTACTTTATTCTGGCGAATAAGAAACCGCAGAATCAATAAACTCGCTTTTTAATGAATGTCTGAGACCAGGTACTTTTTTATTTTTTTTTTTTATTTTTTTTTTTGAGGGAAGGAAAGGGGGAGATACAGAGAGAGAGAGAGATAATAAAGAGAGATTCACTGAAAGGACTTCCTCAGAGTAATGAAAGGGGCCACGAGCGCAAAATATTTAGTGGTCGCTCTGAAAAAAAGAGGGAGTACGAGCGGAAAATATTCTCTATTGGTCACGTTACTTTCAGCATTTTTCTCAATTTCTTTACCCTCGAAAGATGCTATAGAATAAAGTTCTTCTTCTTCTTCTTCTTCTTCTTCTTCTTCTTCTTCTTCTTCTTCTTCTTCTTCTTCTTCTGCAGTGTTGCGTAACCTCTTGATAGTAAATACGAGGCTTTTCATTCTAAACTTTTTTCTCTCTCCTAAATGAATAGAAACTTCCGTGTTGGTTGGGGTGGAAAAATTAAGAATTTATATAAAAGAATTTGAGTTCATGTTTAAAATATACATATTTTTTCAAACAAACATATTATGTATGGAATAAATTACAACTTTTATGATTACAGATATTCACAGATTTCCTGTTATGTATTTTAAACATATAAACAGTGTATTCTTTGCATGCGTAATTTTAAGATACAGAGCCCTGTGAATATTTAAAGTTATTATTCAGTGAGTTATAAGTTTATACATTTCGGAAGGCAAATATTTTTCAATGTTCAAGTCTTTTCATGAAAATATTTTCGTATGCACTAATTTCTGAATGCCCATTTACATTTTTTGATGTTATGCAATGTTATAGAATGTTACATGATATTATAAAATGTTATGTGATATCCTAAAAAGATCCGTGATATCATAAAATGTTACAGGATTTTATAAAATGTTACGTGATAGCTTAAAATAATACGTGATATCATAAAATGTTACAGGATATTATAAAATTTTACGTGATATCATAAAATTTTACGTGATATCATAAAATGTTACGTTTTATCATGAAATTTTACGGGATATCGTAAAATGTTCCGGGATATAAAATATTACGGTATATCCTAAAATGTTCGTGATATCAAAAAATGTTACATTATATAATAAAACGTTACGGGATATCATAAAATGTTATGTAATATCATAAAATGTTACGTAATATCATAAAATGTTACGTGATATCATAAAATATTATGTGATATCATAAAATATTATGTGATATCATAAAATATTACGGATATAAAATATTACGAGATATCGTAAAATATTACGTGATATCATAAAATATTACGGGATATCCTAAAATGTTGTGTGATATCATAAAATGTTCTTGATATCAAAAAAATTCACATTATATAGGATGTTACGGCATGTAAAATGTTATGTGATATAAAATGTTACGTGATATAAAATGTTACGTTATATCATGAAATGTTACGGATTGTAAAATGTTAGGGGATATCATAAAATTTTACGGGATATAAAATATTACGAGATATCTTAAAATGTTACGTGATATCATAAAATGTTCGTGATATCAAAAAATGTTACATTATATAATAAAATGTTACGGAACATCATGAAATGTTACGGGATTTAATATGTTGCGGGATGTCATAAAAGGTTACGAGATATCATAAATGTTACGTGATATGATAAAATGTTAAGTGATATCATGAAATGTTACGGGATATCAAAAAATGTTACATTATATAATAAAATGTTACGTGATATCATAAAATGTTACGGGATATCAAAAAATGTTACATTATATAATAAAATGTTACGTGATATCATAAAATGTTACGGGATATCAAAAAATGTTACATTATATAATAAAATGTTACGTGATATCATAAAATGTTACGGGATATCAAAAAATGTTACATTATATAATAAAATGTTACGTGATATAAAATGTTACGTTATATCATAAAATGTTACGGGATATTAAAAAATGTTACGAGATATCATGAAAGGTTACGGGATATCATAAATGTTACGTGATATGATAAAATGTTACGGGATATCATAAAATGTTACGGGATATCATAAACTATATATAAAAAGTAAGCATAAAATCAAACCAAATTTTTATTTGATATCAGAACACTTTCTTACACCACCTTCTTTCCTTCCATCCCTCCTGTAGGTCGACCGTGGCGGCCCTCCTCCTGAACAAGCACCTCCACATCAACGGCATGACGAGAGGCAGCGTCAAGATCACCGACGACGCCCCCAGCAACGCCAGCAGGGGCGGGGGAGTTGTCGGAGGGTCCGTGAAAGACGCCACCACCAACGGCACCGCCACCGGGTTCGACAACCTCAACATCACCGAGACCTGCCTTGACCAACCTCCCTCCGAAGGCGTCGCCGGAGTGGGCGTCGGTGGGGGGTCAGGCAGGGCCAATGACATCCCCAACAGCGACGAGTCGACGCCCACGCCCTCCCCGGGAAGCACGCCCATAGGGAAGCATGGTAAAAGTGCAATGGGCGTGAAAAGGAGGTTCCTCGGGGTGGGTGTGAGGAAGAGTTCCGCGGGCGTGGGGCCGGACGCCATGATGGGCGTGAGTGAAGCGGGGGAAGCGAAGAAGAAGCAGTCTTCGCTTCACAAGATGAAGCGGGAAAGAAAGGTAAGGAGTAGAGTTCGGGAATCGTGTACGTTTTTCTTTGTGCCTTCTTCAGATAATTTCATAGTTACTCAGCTTCGTTAATTCACTGTTGAAATTGACATAGTTAATTTAGCTCTATCGGGTGATGTCACCGAGCCTTTTCCATTGGTTAATTTATTCTTTATTTCTCTTTTATAGTTTATTCGTCATACTCTATTTCCTATCCAAACTGGGATGTTTTCCTTGTTGGAGCCTTTGGGCTTATAGCATCCTTCTTTTCCAATGTGGATTGTAGCTTGGCTAGTGATAATGATAGTAATTTCTCAACTCGCTAAGTATTTCTCTATCTGTTATTATTATTATTATTATTATTATTATTATTATTATTATTATTATTGAGCGTTTCATTGTGTGAGGTAAATTCTAATTTGTAAAAATTAATATTCCATCAATTTAGATCTAAATTCATAACATTCAAATGATTTTTTTTTATATTTCCTGACTTTAATTCATTCATTCTCTTTAAAATTGTTCAGGTTAATTCAATATATCTTGACAATGATTCAATTTCTATTCGATATCTCTTGACAATGATTCGATTTCTTTTCAATATTTCTTGACAATTATTATATTTATATTCAATATTTCTTGACAATCATTCATTTTCTATTCAATATCTCTTGACAGTGATTCAATTTCTACTCAATGTCTCTTGACAATGACTCAATTACTATTCAATATCTCTTGACAATTATTCATTTTCTATTCAATATCTCTTGACAATGATTAAATTTTTATTCAATGTTTCTTGACAATGATTCTATTCCTTTTCAATATTTCTTGACAATATTATATTTATATTAAATATCTCTTGACAATGATTCAATTTCTATTCAATATCTTTTGACAATGATTCAATTTCTATTCAATATCACTTGACAATTATTCACTTTCTATTCAATATCTCTTAACAATTATTCAATTTCTATTCAGTATCTCTTGACAATGATTCAATTTCTATTCGATATTTCTTGACAATTGTTTATTTTCTATTCAATATTTCTTGACAATGATTCAATTTCTTTTCAATATCTCTTGACAATGATTAAATTTTTATTCATTTTCTCTTGACAATGATTCAATTTTCATTCAATATCTCTTGACAATGGTTCAATTTCTCTTCAATATCTTTTAACAACTGTTCAATTTCTATCCAATATCTCTTGACAATTATTCAATTTCTATTCAATATCTTTTGACAATTCAATTTCTATCCAATATCTCTTGAGAATTATTCAATTTCTTTTCAATATCTTTTGACAATTATTCAATTTTTATCCAATATCTCTTGAGAATTATTCAGTTTCTATTTGATATCTCTTGTCAATTATTCAATTTATATTCAATACCTCTTGAGAATTATTCAATTTATATTAATATCTCTTGACAGTGATTCAATTTCTATTCAATATCTCTTGAGAATTATTCAATTTATATTCAATACCTCTTGACAATTATTCAGTTTCTATCCATTATCTCTTGAGAATTATTCAATTTCTTTTCAATATCTTTTGACAATTATTCAATTTCTATCCAATATCTCTTTAGAATTATTCAGTTTCTATTTGATATCTCTTGTCAATTATTCATTTTCTATTCAATACCGCTTGAGAATTATTCACTTTCTATTCAATATCTCTTGACAATGATACAATTTCTATTTAATATATCTTGACAATTATTCAATTTCTATTCAATATCTCATGGGAATTATTCAATTTTTATTCAGTATCCCTTGACTATGATTCAATTTTTATTCAATATCTTTTGAGAATTATTTAGTTTCTATTTAATATCTCTTGTCAATTATTCAGTTTCTATTCAATATTTCTTTTCAATTATTCAGTTTCTATTCAACATCTCTTGAAAATTATTCAATTTCTATCCAATATTTCTTGAGAATTATTCAATATCTTTTTAATATCTCTTGAGAATTATTCAATTTCTATACAATTCTCTTGACAATTATTCAGTTTATTTTCAATATCTCTTGATAATTATTCAATTTGTTTCAATACCTCTTGATAATGATTCAATTTCTATTCAATATTATCTTGACAATGATTCAATTTCTTTTCAATATCTCTTGACAATTATTCAGTTTTTATTCAATATCTCTTGTGAGTTATTCCATTTCTATTCAATATCCCTTAATGATTCAATTTTTATTCAATATATCTAGAGAGTTATTCAATTTCTATTCAATATCTCTTGACAATTATTTAATTTCTATCCAATATCTCTTGTTAATTATTCAATTTATATTCAATATCTCTAGAGAATTATTCAGTTTATTTCAATATCTCTTGACGACGATTTAATTTCTGTTCAATATCTATTCAATAATTCTTGACAATGATTCAATTTTTAATCAATATCTCTTTTGAGAAATATTCAATTTCTATTCAATATCTCTTGACAATGATTTAATTTGTATTCAATATCTCTTTTGAATTATTCAATTTTTATTCAATATCTCTTGAGAATTATTCAATTTCTATTCAATAATTCTTGACAATGATTTAATTTCTATTCAATATCTCTTGAGAATTATTCAATTTCTATTTATTATCTCTTGAGAATTATTCAATTTCTATTCAATAATTCTTGACAATGATTCAATTTTTAATCTATCTCTTTTGAGAATTATTCAATTTATATTCAGTATCTCTTAACAATGATTTAATTTCCATTCAATATCTCTTGAGAATTGTTCAATTTCTATTCATTATCTCTTGAGAATTATTCAATTTCTATTCATTATCTCTTGAGAATTATTCAATTTCTATTCAATAATTCCTGACAATGATTCAATTTTTAATCAATATCTCTTGAGAATTATTCAGTTTCAATTAAAAAGCATCCAGCCAAACGTCCTTGAAGTCATAATTATCTGTTGATTAGAAATCTTTAATTATCTTTTGATTAATTTTCACGTAATCAGATGATCCCACACTGATGTAATTCTGGGCTGTAATTAATTACATTTTTTCGGTATTAACTCTGACCCTGTTTCTTGAACCGTGGCGTCAAAAATGAAAATTCTGAATAATAGGTTTATGGAACTCAGCCGTTAAATAAACCTTGGTTGAATTACAGATTTATTTGGGCCATGTTATTTGCGGGTAAATTACTTTATATTAAAGTGTATTATTATTATTATTATTATTATTATTATTATTATTATTATTATTGTTGTTGTTGTTGTTTTTGTTATTATTATTATCATTATTATTTATGTTGTTGTTGTTGTTGTCGCCATCATTTTTATTATCACCATTTTTGTTATTTTTGTTTTAATTATTATTATTATTATTATTATTATTATTATTATTATTATTTATGTTGTTGTTGTCGTCATCATTTTTATTATCATCATTATTGTTATTTTTGTTACTTCTGTATTATTATTATTATTATTATTATTATTATTATTATTATTATTATTATTAAATGTTATCACATAACTTTTTTTTCCAACAGACACACAAAATTAACCGTAGGAAGTTTACATAAAAGAAATGAAACTCCTCAGAGTGATTGCTAACAGCCACCAATATTCTATGTCCCATCTTGGCTAAAATGACCGGCTGTGTCATTATGGGAGACGCACTTTGCCAAGATCAATTTGGGTTTACGGCAAGTAAGGTATTTTCGGTAGATGTGGCTCTCTCTCTCTCTCTCTCTCTCTCTCTCTCTCTCTCTCTCTCCTCTCTCTCTCTCTCTCTCTCTCTCTGCGCAGGGTTACTGATAGTCCTATAATGTGCTAGTTGGAATTATTAAACGTGAAAATTTCTTTCATCTATTACCATTTTCCTTTATTTTACCATTCTTTCCAACTGTTAAATCGTGAATGTTGTAATGACATGTATTCTCCTGAAGCCACTCCAATGTGCGTGTGTTTGTGTGTATCCATACGTGTTTGTGCACATTAATATGTGTAGCCTATGTACGGTTGTGCACTCTTTGGTCGAGTCTTATAACCACAAAAAGAACCTCTTTACTGATCCGGTGAATTTATTTCAAACCAAAATCCTGACGTCTCATTGCAAAGCCTTCTGCCGTGAATTCAACCGTCCATTCATATACCTTCGTCCCCATTCAATGAAGCAAAGAAAGCATTCCCAAAAGCGCCAGGGAAAACCTATAGCATCCTTTGCATTCGCTAGGAAGTCTACCGAGTGTTGGGACGGGTGCGTTCAATGAGGAACTCTGACTTGATATTAGCACTGAATCCCTACGCCTGGTACCTTTTTAGCCTTCGCTTTTCGCAGTGAACGGTTCCAGACAACAAACTGGGCTGAACAGGCCGTCTTTAAGCTACCATTTCTTTTTCTCTGATAGATTTTCATTTTATGAAGTTAAAGACTTATTGAGGTCGAAAGACTTGCCAAGATGTAAATATGCGGACGAGACCGACAGACAAACTGAGATATATGTTATCGCATACAAATGTTTTAGAGGCAAACATTTATAAGAAAAGTTAATCCTATTAGCAGCGGAGTAAAAATTCAAATGATGAAAAAAAGAGACGTTAATGGATATGCACACGAGAGGAAACGAAGAGATAAACGCAGATCAGGAGATGAAAAGAAAGCAAAAAAGAATATGTATTCTTCTACCCGGATCTAGTATTTGACACAAAATCGATGTGGTCGGCCAAGTCCTGGTGTCCCATCAGGACTCGTGAGGGGATTCAATGATCTTCAGAATCCGTCGAGAGAGAGAGAGAGAGAGAGAGAGAGAGAGAGAGAGAGAGAGAGAGAGAGAGAGAGAGAGAGAGAGAGAGACCTCTAGTGTCGTCCCCTCTGAAAGCTTCGAGGGCTCCTGAGAGCAGGTGCTTAGGTTAACATAGCCTAGAGAGAGAGAGAGAGAGAGAGAGAGAGAGAGAGAGGAGAGAGAGGAGAGAGAGAGAGAGACAGACAGACAGAGAGACAGAGACAGAGAGAGAGAGAGAGAGAGAGAGAGAGAGAGAGAGAGAGAGAGAGAGAGAGAGAAAGGGGGGGTGAGAACTACGAGGGAAATAATGGCATTAAGTGTGTCATTGGATATATTTTTTAGATAGATGGATAGAAATAGGAAGAAAAAACAATTATATAAGTCACGATTAAAAAAAAACTATGTAGGTAAAGAGATAAAAAACAATTATGTAAGTAAAGAGAGAAAAACCACTTCGTATATAAAGAGAGAAAAACAATTATGTAAGGAAACAGAGGAAAAAAACAGCTATGTAGATAAAGAGGTAAAATAATTATATAAATAAAGAGAGAAAACATGTGTTGATAGAGAAAATCAATTATGTAAGGAAAGAGAGGAAACAACTGTGTAAGTAAAGAGAATAAAAACCATGTAAGTAGGGAGAGAGAAAAATAAGAATTGGTGAAAATTGACTGTTTCTAGTTATACAGAGCGATAGATAGATAGAGAGGTAGACAGACAGATAGATAGAAAGATAGATAAATAAAGCAATTCATTATATCCTAGGAAAAGAATGGAAGAGAGAGAGCCTTACCTTATTGAATGTTTGTGTTCCCCCAGGTCCCTCAGTGTGAGGCACCTCGTATATCCTTCAGAGAGTTGCTAATGCATCTTCCGGTGTATTTTGCATCTTCTAGTCTTGGATATAACTAACAACTTTGTGAGTAATTTCACAACACTGACGGCCTAATTTCGGAAGACAAATAATTCATTTAATTTCTCCCTTGGCATCATCTACAGT
>NC_090760.1:66112497-66119997 GCF_036898095.1 Palaemon carinicauda | reverse complement strand
CAAGGCAATGTCAAGGGGGAAAGTTTATTGGAAGTGACACTAATTTGGGCTTTTTGAGTTTATGGTTTTGTGGGCTTTTAATGTTTAAGATTTATCCTTTCTCTCTCTCTCTCTCTCTCTCTCTCTCTCTCTCTCTCTCTCTCTCTCTCTCTCGCGCGCTTATAATAAAGGGCAATTGTCTAGCTATATATGTATATATATATATATATATATATATATATATATATATATATATATATATATATCTTTTTCGGTCACGCTCAGGTCTCCCCATCCTCGGTTAGGGGGAGAGGGAGTTGTCATACCTTGATTAGAAGGTGTGCGTGTGTGTATATATCTATCTAAATATTCATCCGTCAATTTTGACTGGTCGAGTACAGTAGTATATATATCTATATAAATTATATATATATATATATATATATATATATATATATATATATATATATATGTTTGTATATATACTGTATATATATATATATATATATATATATATATATATATATATATATATATATATATATATATCGATATATATATAGATATATATATATATACATACATATATATATATATATATATATATATATATATATATATATATACTGTATATATATAATATATATATATATATATATATATATATATATACTGTATATATATATATAATATATATATATATATATATATATATATACTGTATATATCTTCTCCTACGCCTATTGACGCAAAGGGCATCAGTTACATTTCGTCAGTCGTCTCTATCTTGAGCTTTTAATTCAATACTTCTCCAGTCATCATCTCCCACTTCATGACTCATAGTCCTCATCCACGTAGGCCTGGGTCTTCCAACTCCTCTTGTGCCTTGTGGAGCCCAGTTGAAAGTTTGGTGAACTAATCTCTTTAGGGAGTGTGGGGAGCATGCCTAAAGCATCATCTCCATTTACCCCTCATCATGATCTTGTCCAAAGTGGAGAAGGATTGGGCTGGATTGGTGATAGGAATTTAGAAGACCTAGAGTATGCTGATGTCGCTGCCCTTGTTAGAAAAACATCACAGGATTTGCAATGCTTGCTTACCAGAATGCATGAAATATCACACGAGGTTTGGCTTAAAATAAATAGAAGAAAGACAGAGATGATGAGAACGGATTTTGCAATGGAAGATGAAATATCAATGGAAGGAGAAAGGATTAATGAGGTAGAATCATTCAGATGTTTAAGACTATGAACTCCAATACAGGGTCTTTAGAATTAGATTTTAGTGAAAGATTGAAAAAAATAAAATCAGACAATGGCTAGGTTAAGTAAAATTTGGAAATCAAATCGCTTAGAATTCCATATGAAAATCAGACTATATATCAGTTTAGTGAGATCGGTGTTACTCTATGAACATGAGTCATGGTATGATAATGAAACAATCTCCAATAGATTTAGAAGATTTGAGAACAAAGCCCACAGAAGGATATTGGGAGTTAAATGGCAGGACAGGATTAGAAATGAAACTATAAGAGATATTACTCGAGTGATATGTGGATGAGTTCATGATGAGGGGTAGATGGTGATGGTTTGGGCATACTCTTCGCACTCCCCAAGAGAGATTAGTTCACCAAACGTTCAGCTGGGCTCCACAAGGTCCTAGAAGAGTTGGAAGACCCAGACCTACATAGCCGAGGACTATAAAACGTGAAGTAGTAGATTGTGAATGAAGTATTGAATCAAAAGCTGAAGATTGAAACGAGTGGCGAAATCTAACCGAGGACCTTTGAGTCAATAGGCATAGGAGGAGATGATGATGATGATGATGATATATATATATATATATATATATATATATATATATATATATATATTATATATATGTATATATATATATATGTGTGTGTGTGTGTGTGTGTGTGTGTGTGTGTGTGTGTGTGTATGTTACAGTCAATATCTGAATTCAGACAGTTTGTAAAGTGACTGACCTTTTCAGGCAATATGTGTATTGCCTGTTATACAAATGTGATATTAATCTCTTATGAGTGTCAGAAAATGTTGAAACCGTTGGATGAGAGAGAGAGAGAGAGAGAGAGAGAGAGAGAGAGAGAGAGAGAGAGAAGAGAGAGAGAGAGAGAGAGAGAGAGCGCAATAAGAGAGAGAGAGAGAGAGAGAGAGAGAGAGAGAGAGAGAGAGAGCGCAATATAAGCGGAAATGAAAAGGCCAAAATAAAATTTTCAAAACTAGAAATTAAAAAAAAAAAAAAAGCCATGACACGAGGCAGACAGACAGACAGACAGATGCAGGAATCGGACATAACATGAAACAAAACAGATCTGAATTTGTATTCGTCCGAAGTGCTGAAATGCATCACGGGTAACCCCAGTCCCTAGGGGCATATCGGGTGGAGGAGCGGTCCTGTAGTAAAAATTGAGGGGATATCACGTAGGGATTCCCTGGGTAGGGGGGGAGGGGACAGTGGAGGAACGTTGCCTTACTCTATGTACTCATATGACGAGACAAACAAATTATTATTATTATTATTATTATTATTATTATTATTATTATTATTATTATTTGCTAAGCTACAACCCTAGTTTGAATAGCGGGATGCTGTAAGCCCAAGGGTTCCAAGAGGGAAAAATAGCCCAGTGAGGAAAGGAAATGAGGAAATAGATAAACTACATGAGAAGCAATAAACAATTAAAGTGAAACATGTCAAGAACAGTACTTACATTAAAATGATTTTTTTTATATATATAAAATATAAAAACGTCAAAAATGCAAGAGAAATAAGATAGAATAGTGTGCCCGAGTGTATCCTCAAGCAGGAGATCTGTATTTGTGATAGATTTCGGATCTTTTGAAGCTGTCAATATGCGTTTCAGTACTTAGGCTGCTATTAGTGGGTCACCAAAGATACCAGCCACCCGTTGAGATAATACCACTAGAGTTTGGTCCTTTGACTAGCCAGAAAGTAATATTTTAGATTCGTCACATTTTTGCTTTGCTTTCACATACACATAATTGTCTGTCCTATTCTTTACACACTGTCTTATTTCCTCATACAGCTGACGACACTTAGATAACAGAAAAAAATCTTCGTAGTTCAAGGGGTTAACTTCTGCACTGTAGTTGTTCAGTGGCTAATTTCCTCTTGGTAAGGTAGAAGAGACCCTTTAGCTACGGTAAGCAGCTTTTTTAGGAGAAGGACACTCCAAGATCAAACCATTGTTCTCTAATCTTGGGTAGTGCTATAGCTTCTGTACCATGATCTTCCACTGTCTTGGGGTAGAGTTCTCTTGTTTGAGGGTACACTCGGGTACGCTATTCAATCTGTTTCCTTATTTCCTTTCCTCACTGGGCTATTTTCCATGTTGGAGCCTTTGGGCCTATAACATCCTACTTTTCCAATGCTAGTTTAGCTAATAATAATAATAAGAAGAAGAAGAATTCGTGAAATATCTCGGTGCCGAATTATTCTGGGAATATAGTATTTATTATTATTATTATTATTATTATTATTATTATTATTATTATTATTAGCTAAGCTACCACCCTAGTTGGAAAAGCAAGATGCTATGAGCCCATGAACTCCAACAGGGAAAAATAGCCCAGTGAGGAAAGGAACTAGATAGATAGAATATTCTTAATCTAATCAACCACTCGACCAGTCCTACAAACAAACACGTGAACAAACTGCCACGCGCAAGCACGCACGAAGCCGAACAAGGAAGTATGGAACCGATATTATGAAACAGATTGCGTGACATAACAGGCGGAATAGGGATCTCAAATATGGTGAATCAGCCCGTAGACTTTTTTACGATGGGATTAGCAGATGTTATCTGGAGAGAGAGAGAGAGAGAGAGAGAGAGAGAGAGAGAGAGAGAGAGAGAGAGATCGTGGAGTATCATAATCATCTCATTCTTTTTTTTTTTCAGACCCATAAGGGTTATGAGAGTGATCACATAATATGTTTAGATAACACTCTCTCTCTCTCTCTCTCTCTCTCTCTCTCTCTCTCTCTCTCTCTCTCTCTCTCTCTCTCTCTCTCTCTCTCTCTCTCTCAGATGATGTCTAGGATGAGACGCAAATCAATCAGAAAACTTTTTCTTTTGCCTTTTTATTGGTTTTTCTAATAATCTGTCGATACGGAGTTTTCAAGTAACGGCGGAGCAGCGTCAACGGAAAACCTCTGGCGGTGTACCGTAGGCATAACGAATGGGTCATTGCAGTTTCCACTTCGCCCATTTGGACTAATGTGTTGAAGGGTCTCTCGGGTCTATTTCCTTGGCTATATTTCCCTAGCCTTGTGGCTAGTGCAATGGTAACGTGTTCGCCAGGCACCTTTATATTGTCCGAATGGTTGGATATATTTCCCTAGCATTTAGGTATATTACCCTAACACTGTTATTTTTTACCTAGTGCCTGGCTGCATTACCCCCAACGCTTAGCTATTTTGGCCTGGCCCTCAGCTACAGTACAGCTACAGTAAAGGGGCATAGGATAGGTAGGGGAGGGGAGAGGGAATTAGGATTTTGGAAGGATTGGATGGGAAGGTGTTAAAATGAAGTATATTGGGAAGTGAAAAGGTTGGAGCAGACCCAATAGCTCGTTTTTGTCGGTTTTCTATGCCAACATCATGGCTTGTGGACTACCAGGAGGTGAGTTTTCTTACCAGCCTCCGAGGGACGTGTGTTTTCATCATTATTCCTTTTGTGGGGCTTGTTTTTTTTTTATTTATGTTTACCTACTTTTTGTTTTATTTTAATACTCTGGGTTTGTTTCATCCTGAGCTATGTAAGGAGCTATCCTTTCCCACCAGGAATCCTCGTTTTGTGTGTTTGTAATTTCCTCACTCTTTGTTTTAAGTTCTGGTTAGATTTTTTTGAATTTTTCCCAGGTTTGTGTTGCCCTTCTGTGGTACCTGACGTTAACTGGTTCCAGGTTGTATGTGTTATGGAGTGTTTCGATGTTTTAATTGATATAATTATTAATATTGTTGTTATGGTTTTGCCCATCAATGTTTCTTATATTTAGATTTTGGAATTTTTGTTGGGTTTTCATGTTTGATTGAGCCATTGTGGATATTTGAATAGAGGTCTTATCAGGCTTATGTAGAGGTTTAATCTTATGTTTTTATCCAATAGTTTGAAACGTTTTAATTCTCCTTTTCTGTGTTTGGCCAGTTGGAGTTTTTGTTTGATATGACATCTTATGCCTGTTCTTTTGATAGAGAAACCAAGGATTTTAACTTTATTGTTAAATGGAATATATATGTTGTTTACTGTTATTGGTGCTAGTTTATTTTTTTATACTGATAGGAGTTGGAATTTGTTGCTATTTGTTTTTATTTTCCAATTGTTTTCATAATCGTTTATTCTTTTGATCTCTCGGTTTTAATTTTCAAAAACTTTTTGGAGTTTATGGGATGCATTATCACTTTTGTGATGTCATCTGCACAGGTTTAGTTTATGACATATTCGGAGGTGGTTGACATGCCTGCTGTATAGACGATAAAAAGAGTTGGGGATAGTATGGTAATGGCTATATTTCCCAAACACTGTTATACCGACCTAGTGCTTGGCTATACTGGCCTAATGCTCTGCTATATTACCTTAGCACTTGGCTATATTGTACTGAAACGCTGCTATATTTTCCTATCGCTTTGCTATATTACACTTTCACCTAGTTTTATAGCCCTAGAACTGGGCTATATTTTCCTATAGTTTGGCTATATTGTACAAGCGTTTCGCTGTATTGCTATAACTCTTGGCTATATTGTACTGGCGCTTGCTATTTTGTCCTAGCGGTTTGCTATAATTTACTAGTGCTAGGCTATATTGCCCTATTTCCATTTTATCATTTATTGTACTGAATTGTAAAATATTTCTTCGTGTTTGTCGTTGTTTTCAATTTGTTGACTAACCTGTTCGTGAAAAAAACAATAAACAAAATTTTTATTTAATAATTAAAATTTAATTTGATTTAATTAAATTTTTCTTGAGAAAAAGAAGGCTCTTATTATTATTATTATTATTATTATTATTATTATTATTATTATTATTATTATTATTATTATTATTATCAAGCTACAACCTTAGTTGGAAAAGCAAGATGCTATAAGCGCAGGGGCTCCAACAGGATAAAATAGCCCAGTGAGGATTGGAAACAAGGAAATATACAAACAATATGAGAAATAATAAACAATTAGAAAAAAATATTTTAAAAACAGTAACAACATAGAAATAGATATTTCATATATATACTATAATAAGACTTATGTCAGCCTGTTCAACATAAAAAAACATTTGCTTCAACTTTGAACTTTTGAAGTTCTACCAATTCAACTACCCGATTAGGAAGATCATTCCACAACTTGGTCACAGCTGGAATAAAACTTCTAGAGTACTGTGTAGTATTGCGCCTCATGATGGAGAAGACCTGACTATTAGAATTAACTGCCTGCCTAGTATTACGAACAGAATGGAACTGTCCAGGAAGATCTGATTGTAAAGGATGGTCAGAATTATGAAAAATCTTATGCATAAAGAAAGAGGAAAAGCGGAAGACTTGAACAGTTCAATCCGTTCCAGCATTGAGTGATTGTTCCAATACTTTCTGGCGTGGCAATAATTTACCAGCATCTAAGTCGTTAATCTTTCTTGGCAGGGTTATTTACTGATTGGCCAATTCCCCGAAATATTATGCAGGACCATTTGATTGATTGTAGCAGCGCTCTCTGGCGGTGTAATATTGCCGAGAGGGGAAGATAGCGGATTTGAATAATAGGAACATTTATCATTTCGAAGATGACAGCTTTAATGAATGTTTACGGCTTGTTAAAATGGTCTTTCTCTTATTAATATCAAACATTCTATGAATATTGCTCAACTCGTGGCCGATGTGGTAACGTCCGTGACTGGTGAACGCCAGACTGGGGTTCGTTCATTTCTGTGGTCGTTGTAACATCACCATCCTTGTGAGCTAAGGATAAGGGGGTTTTGGGGGAGCCTATAGGTCTATCTGCTGAGTCACCAGCAGCCATTGTCTGCCCCTCCTTGGTCCTACCTTGGGTAGGGAAGGCTTAGGCACTGAGCATATGTATATATGGTCAGTCTCTTGGGCATTGTCCTGCTTGATAGGGTAATGTCACTGTCCCTTGCCTCTGCCATTCATGAGCGGCCTTTAAACCTTTAAACTCCAGTTAAACTCATATTTCAACATAGGTCGAATGTTTGAACGTTTGATATATAATTAAACACCTTTTTTTCTGAAAAGGACTTCAAACGTTTAGAGATAGATTCGGATTTGGGACGTACTTCATAACAGGTTCAAACCCTATACATAACTATTAAGCTGTTAATATGAGACTTAAAAATTCTCTCTCTCTCTCTCTCTCTCTCTCTCTCTCTCTCTCTCCTCTCTCTCTCTCTCTCTCTCTCTCTCTATCCACATTCTTAACCTCTCACTCTATCCACACAGATATAAAATTATTCTAAGAAAGAAAAGTTTATAT
>NC_090760.1:66099997-66107497 GCF_036898095.1 Palaemon carinicauda | reverse complement strand
GAGATGATGAATGGAGAAGTATTGAGTTAAAAGCTCAAGATAGAGACGACTGGCGAAATCTAACCGGGGCCCTTTGCGTCAATAGGAGTAGGAGGTGATGATGATGATGATGATGATTTAAGTAATCTTATTATAAAAAGTCTTTGGCCCTTTCATCAAATCCATATCAAGTTCAGCTGTCTATCCTAAATTTAATCTTTAAAATAAAATTAGATTTTTACTTCTGCCAAAAATGTCAAAAGGATCTGAATATCTATAGCTATTTTTTGAAATATAAATTATCTTCTCATTTTGCTAATTATTTTTAGAATCAGCCTTTTCTTATTTCTCTTTTCTTCATATTTCTTTCTGTTTCCCACAATTCTACTTGTCCTATAAATATTCATCTTTCTCTCGCTACACTTTTCATTTTTGCCCTTTCTTTTTCTTTTTTACTGTTTCATTTTTCTTTATTTTAATATATCTCTCCTCTCCATCTACACTTTTTTCTTGTACTTTTTCTCTTCTTTTTCACTTCTCTGCTTCATTTTACTTTGTTTTATCTCTCTCTCTCTCTCTCTCTCTCTCTCTCTCTCTCTCTCTCTCTCTCTCTCTCTCTCTCTCTCTCTCTCTCCATCTTCATTTACATTTCTTCTATCTCATCCATCTTCCTCTTGTTCTTTCCTGTGCTTCTTTCATCTTCATTTATATTTCATTTTTCTTCGTCTGCTTCCGCTAAATCTTGTCCTCCTTTCCTGTGTTACGCTTCTTCTTCTTCTTCTTCTTCTTCCTCATATAATTACCCCACCTTCTTTCTTCTTCTTCTTCTTCTTCTTCTTTTTCCTCTTCTTCTTCCTCATATAATTACCCTACCTTCTTTCTTCTTCTTCTTCTTCTTCTTCTTCTCCATCATATAATTACCCTACCTTCTTTCTTCTTCTTCTTCTTCTTCTTCTTCTCCATCATATAATTACCCTACCTTCTTTCTTCTTCTTCTTCTTCTTCTTCTTCTTCTTCGTCTTCGTCTTCTTCCTCATATAATTACCCTACCCTTTTTACTTCTTCCATCCTCCCTCCTTCTCCATCAACTAACTGACCCTCGATCCCTCAGGTTACTTCAACTCGACCTTGAACCCGGTCATCTACGCCTACTTCAACCGGGACTTCCGGAAAGCTTTCCGGAAAACGCTCAAGCACTACGGCCTGGACTGCGCCCGTTGTCGCAAGTGCTCCAGGGGCTGCTGCGGGCACGGGAGGCGCCTGGTGCGTTGCGTCGGAGGGGGACAGGACACGCCTTCGTCGGAAGTCCAGCCGAGGTCGGCGCTTAGCTCCGAGTATTGTCATATTGAGATGACCACGGTGGATAAAGTGACACGGATGGGGACTGATCGCTAAGGTCAAGTGAGGCGAAAAGGGGTCAGGTTTTTTTTTTTTTTTTTTTTTTTTTTTTCTGGTTAAAGAAGTTGGTGGCTTTATGATAATTTCAAAATTTGAGAAGGACAGTTGATAGAAATTGAGTATGTGGTTTTGTAAATTTAAGAAGAAAAATTTGATACTAGCAAATGGTAGAAATTAATGATAATATTTTGGAATTTTAAAGAACTTTGATATTGGTTGAAGAAATGGTCGTTTTAAAGGTATTGTTTTGGAAGTTTGTGAAAGAAAATTAAATATACACAGTTGGTAGAAATTGATTATGTGGTTTTGTAAATTTGAGAACAAGAATTTGACACAAGCAAATAGTAGGAATTAATTATGGTGTTTTGGAAATTTGAGAAAGAAAATTGAATATAAACAGATAGTAGAAATTAATGAAAACATTTTGGATAACAGAATATAAACCTGGTAAAACTTAATAAAATTTTAGGAGTTTTAGAAGAAAAATTCCATATAGAAAGATGGTAGAAATTAATGGTACGGTATAGTAAATTTGTGAAGGAAAACTTTATAAAACATGATAAAAATATGATCATAAAATATTTTTGATTAATGAATAGTCAAATATTTTAGGTAACTTAAAAATGGAATTAAATAAAAACAAAATAATTCAGAAGAAACCCCTAAAGAGAAAGAAAGAAATAATGTAAAGTATATTGAAATAGAGAAAAATAAAATGTTTAAAGAAATTGTTAAGTTGAAAAAAAGATAGCAGTAATGAATATAAGATGAAATACAAAAAATTGAAATGGAAGTAATTGTAATGTAAAGATAGATTTAAATGGAAATTCCTGATATATGTTTCATGATAAGTTTTGTTCCAGGGTGAAGAGTTCTGCCTACGTGTATGTGCGCGTTCAAAAGAAAAGGTTATTTTTATATGTAAATATTTATGTATATATGTGAAAGAGAGCTGTATGTGAATAGCAGAGACATCAGAATGATAATGTATATGTATATTGAAAGTGTTTATCTCTACAAACGCACGTATATGTATATATACATATATGTGTAATAAGCACAAGTGTTTCGACAACAACAATCATCTGTTTTTTTTTTTTTTTTTTTGGTAAATCATCATAAAAGATACACTTTGGGCACACACACAGACACACACATATACATACATATATATATATATATATATATATATATATATATATATATATATATATATATATATATATATTATATATATATATATATATGCATATAGATACATATATATATGTATATATATACATATATATATGTATGTATATATATATATATATATATATATATATATATATATATATATATATGTATGTATGTATGTATGTATATATATACACACATATATATATATATATATATATATATGTATAAATATATATATATGTATATGTATATATACATACATATATATAAATATATATATATATGTATATGTATATATAAGACTTAATCAACAATAATATTTCTCACTTTTTAGCAAGTGGGTCTGTCACTTTCTCTCCACTTCTACTTACCAGTTTTTCTTTCCTTCCGTAAATTATCCGTCATTATGTGTTTGAGAATCATTTCTATCTTTTGCTGTCTCCAAGCAGCTGCTCATTACTGTTGACAGGACATGAAAAAGCTCTTTTTGAAATATATGAAATAGGAAAGGGGTCCTGTCCCTACATTTGTATGATCATATTGTATCAGAAAGGCCTATTCTTTTATATTCGTTGAATAGATGGATAGTTGGAGGGAAATAGATCTTATTATTGTGAACAGTTTCTGCCAAGGGCAGCAAATCATCTTCAATTATGTTACAAGTGAATGTTTAAAAGGAAATGTTTGTAGATGTTCATTAACACTTTGAGAATCAAGCGCTCTCAAATGATTTGGCATTCAAGACCCATTACTTACCCTTTTCATTTTAGTCATGTTATTTTAATCATCTTTACACAAAAACAATACAAGATAAGACCTTAAAAAAATTATGATATTCCTGGAAAAAAATCTTTTTCATTGATATATAATGCTAGATTTTTTTAAAAATTCCATTACATAGATAATAAAAGATACAAAAATAATTACTGGACATATACTATGCCACAGCACTTGAAGGGTTAACTCAAAAGTTCTAGTTAAACTGCTTTCAATCCGTTGTTATTTTTAGGCCCTCAGTAAATTCTAAGTTATTCTAACGCACTCAAAAAAGATTAGTATCATTACAGCGTTTCTAAGTAAACTAAAACGTTTCAATCATCTATTGTTAACATGTTATCAAATATTCAAAGATTATGTCATTTATAGATTCCCACATCTGAAGTGTGTTCGAAAAACAAGTATCCAAAGTTCCTATCATCTATACAATACAAATCTTGAGATTCAGTCGTCTATACCTTACATTTAAAACAAACAGCTGCATTTCATATTATCTATAATTCATAAGACTAACACCTAAAGCATATAACTTACATGACGAGTAAAACAAGTGACGCTTGGCCACCTATAATCAACGCATCTAAAGATGTTTCATTTATAAAACCCAGTCGTTTCTTTCGTCTATAATCTATGAACACTGCCGCTTCTTTCGTCTATAGTCTATAAACACTTACCTTCGTCATTTACACCTTCTATAACACATTTCACTCATGTGATCAGACAGTTCGATGCTAGTGTATCAGACATTACTTATTTACGTGTGCATATATTAAAAAGAACTATACTTGTTAGAATAAGAGGGGGCACTGTATAGAGGTAACTGTATAAAGTGTATTGTAAAAAGGTCTGCATTCTTCTTGTAAATAGTCTGTAAAACTCAATGGCGCTCTCTGTACCTTTTGCATTGTAAATAGATTTTGATATTGATTATATTTCTTCTTCTGCTTCTGTGTCTTTCCTTCTTCTTCTTCTTCTTCTTCTTCTTGGTGAGAATTGATTGTATGTTTTCCTTTTCCCAGAAGCCAATGATGATTCGCGGTCGTCAATATCTGATGAATCATAGGTGCTGTTGATGAATCAATGAACCTCTTTAACAACCCTCCCCTCCCCAAATGATTCATTAATGAATCAGGATGATGTGAATTTAATCTCTGAGTCATGTAAGGTGAATATTAGATGTATTACTTCTAAATGTTGAATTTATAGACAAATCTTTCAAATGTGAAAGGGAATCCTGAAGTTAACTACTTACGAATCATTAAGGATCACTTGATGAGTCAATCGTGAAAGGATCGTAGATGAATCTCGGATGAATCATGGAATGAATTGTCAAATCAGTACGAATCATTTGTGTATTCTACTACGAATCATTTGCGAATCCATTACGAATCTAACACGAATCATTTGCGAATCTACTACGAACCATTTGCGAATCCATTACGAATTTAATACGAATCATTTGCGAATCTACTAAGAAACCATTTGCGAATCCATTACGAATCATTTGCGAATCCATTACGAACCCTTAGCGAACCCATTACGAATCATTTGTGATTCCAATATGAATCATTCGCGATTTTGGCAACGATTCGCATACGAATCAGTAACGTGTCACTAATGAGCTACCGATGAATCACAGATGAATATTTGACCACTGTAAAATGAATCATTGTGCTTCTGAGGACCGTTGTATGTTGTATATTGTATTCTAAGTAGTAAGACATAGATTGTAAATACAATAGATCTGTCACCAAAGATATATTCAGATAGACTTAAATGTTAAGGGAGCAAAGACTATGTTAGTTTCAAGATTTCCGTCTCCTGTTGGTTACTTGCTCATGTGGAGGACACTTATAATACTTCTAATAGGGAAGGTTTTAAGAAAACTGGCCAAATATGCTAGTATGGAATACTAAAACTAGCTAGTGAAATCTCTAGTCAATAGGGAGGGCTATTCTTATCTGGTCTAGTAGGGAAACTATTGGTAAAGCCTTCTACTAAGGAGTCTTTTTGGATGGTAGTTGTCTGTTGAGAGAAGATTTATAAAAACTGGTGATTTAGGTTAATTTAAGTGACTTCAGTTTCCAAATTAGAATTACTGAATTTTTTTTTTTTCAAATTCGAAACTTAAATTGAATTTTTAATGATGAATGTTTGGAGAGGAGTTTTTCTGATTAAATTTTAGGGGCCTAAACTTAATTTTTATATACACGGTGAATATATGGAGGATATGTATATATATATATATATATATATATATATATATATATATATATATATATATATATATATATATATATATGCATATATATACATATATATATTATATATATATATATATATATATATATATATATATATATATATATATATATATATATATATATATAGGAGACATATGTCATTCAGGTGTTGTATTAATTATTTACTTCTTGGCCTTCTTAAAATACAAGACTGTAATAAAATTCATTCATTAAGGCTGATTAATATTTCTTCGATTTTAATATCTTTGAAAATAAAACATTGCAATATAAGAATACATTTCATCATTAATTATCGTTGTTGAATTCACTCAGGAAAACTATTAGGTATTTAATGCAGGAATAAGTACCTCCAACATAATTTTTATTTCAAAAATAGTTGCCAGTTATTATTTTTATACGTTAAGACAGTAACCATCCTAGTCAAAAATGAATTTATCTCCCTTTAAAATATAGAAATTATTAGGAGGGGGTTGAATAATCAAAATTCTAGATAAGAGTACAGGTTTCCCACAGGTTATGTAATTTCGAACTGCATGTATCATTCATGGAAACGTGCAAGCCACGCCCACTTAAGAGAAAGTTGCCAACTGTTACTAAACAGGGCTTATTAGCCAGTTTGGGGGTAACCTGCTTGGCAGCATTTGGCAACTACACAGTATGAAGGGGCGGGGCGTGTTTCTTAGCTTAAACTAAAAGCATAGTGTATTCCAGCAAGTTAGTCTTCTAGACTGAATGACTGAAATAAAGGAGGATATGATTTATATAGTAGAATAAAATGAGTAATGATTATATTTAGATGAAAAATATTTACATTTTTATGGAATAATTACAGTAAGAATTTGTTCAGTAATATTTTTTTGCCCTTAGATGAAACTGCTCAGTACTTATAAACATTCCATTTTGCATTTTAATTCCAAGTAACATTTCAAAATAAAAGTATCTATTTTAAAGTACACAAAGCAAGTGGGAAAAAGTATATGTAAACTGTATGTAAGTATAAGTCCATCTGTAGTAATTTCATATAATGTTTTTTATTTTGGTAAGTATCAGGCACGACTAAGTTTTTTTATTCGTGGTAGCGAATAGAAAAACTCCTTAGTTAAAGAAAATAATAATAATTATTATTACTCAAAAAAGAGCAAACACCAAAAGAGAATTAATAAAATTTTAGAATTAATGGAAAACCCACTATACTTTTCCAGAAAATTATTTTTTTGCAGCTAAAATACCGAAGAATAACTTGGAAATTTTTATTGAGAAATTATAGCAAATGCATCAACATTAAAACCACTTTATCCTTTACCTAGAACCTTCATTCAAGGCATATACTTGCCAGGAAACATTCCTGGGTGGTCTGTGGTGGAAATTTATGTTAACAAATGTATAGAATTAATATATATATATATATATATATATATATATATATATATATATATATATATATATATATATATATTGTTTTAAATTAATTAAAAACATGTAAATTATATGTACATGGGGGTAAAATCTATTTAGAAAATCGCGAAACCAAAAATGTCGACCCAGTGACGCACTAGTCAGAGGAGACGAATTGACCAGCGGGTTACCGGGTCGTCTAAGGTCATGACAGGTCGTGTGACGTAACAAAGGGGGTGAAGTAATATGTGACTGTATTCATGACATTACGCAGAACGGATAGTAATAGTAATAGTGACGTCGTAAGTTAAGTTTGCATCTATCCACGAATCTTTGGATTGACATTGTAAGTGTAAATAGAAATGATCTATGTGTATAAATGTATGATATGTAGATATTCATGCATACGTTTATAGAAATTGTATATACTGTATATATATATATATATATATATATATATATATATATATATATACATATATATATATATATATATATATATATATAT
>NC_090760.1:66064997-66097497 GCF_036898095.1 Palaemon carinicauda | reverse complement strand
GTCTTTTGTTTGTGAACAACTTCCTGGCTACAGTTTTACTAAAGAGTAATGAAACTTTCAGGGATTAATTTTCATGTTGACACGTGAAACTGATTAGATTTTAAAAGTCCTAGGTCTAAGATCTAGGTCAAGGTCGAGCAAAAGGTCGACCGAATTAACCCTAAGGCAAGCTGGTTTCAAGAAATAATCTACCATGGCAGAGGTCTGCACTTTTCTCTTTTTTTATGGTTTTGATTATCGTTGTGACCAGCTCTGTAAGAGTTGAACTCAACGCATTGGGCTGGTAATTATTATTATTATTATTATTATTATTATTATTATTATTATTATTATTATTATTATTATTATTATTATTATTATTATTATTATTGCTGTTGTTGTGACTATTAGCTAAACTACAACCCTAGTTAGATAAGTAGAATGCTATAAGCCCAGGGGTTCCAACAGGGAAAATAGCTCTGTGAGAAAAGGAAACAAGGAAAAAATAAATATTTTAAGAACAATAACAACATCAGAATAAACATCTATATAAACAATAAAAACTTTAACAAAACAAGAGGAAGAGAAATTAGATAGAATATTGTGCCCAAGTGTACCCTCAAGCAAGAGAATTCTAACCCAAGACAGTGGACGACCATGGAACACACGTTATGGCTATGAATAAATAAAACTATCGTTGTTGTTATTGCTTTTTTTCGGAAGTGGCTTGTGTGTTAAGTGATATCGGTTTAAGAAGAACAGTTTCAGGATAAGGTACATCCATAAATGAAAGGCCTTGCACTGCAGATAATTTCAGTTTTAGAACCTTTTGTCGTATGTATGATACGTTTAATTTTACGATTGATTGTATAAACATTATATGCACTTGAATGTGACGAGCCAAGAGTACGTTTTGACTCAAAAGCGAGATGAAAGCAACTGTCTAACTTTATTATGACACATCAATTATATATACACACAAGGTCCCGGTAAGGTCACAAAATACAGACATGCTATTTCTTGTCAACCGGCAACCAGTTCCGTTAACAGTTAACAATGGAATATGCTGACATGTTAAAACAAGTTGCTGTCAGTGCGAGGGGAGAGCGAAGATTCAAAGGATAATATATACACAAGAGAAATGTCGTTACTATGTACACTCGTGTGACACAAGGGTGGTACATGGCTCCCCCCCTAAAAATGACATACTGTACATGTTAAATAGGGCGTCCTGATCTAGAGAGGCGAACTGTAGGCGGGTCATCTGGCAGGAGATAATGAGGTTTAAGACGATCAATGGAGACCCAGTCTTCTTTGCCCCGAATGTTTAGTAGGAATGCTTTCGGATTCCATCGGATCACAAGGAAAGGACCTGTGTAAGGGGGCATAAGCGGTGGCTAGCTAGTGTCGTTGCGTAGGAAGACGTGCTTTGCAGAGTGCAAGCCTGTCGATATGTGATGCTTCGCTGGACGCTTGTAAGTCTGGCGGCATGGAGTAAATTTTTCCATGACATAACGTATGCTCTGGAGATCGTTGCAGAAGGAAAAGATTTGGCAGGGATACACCATTTCAGCTGCCAAGATGTCCAGGGCGTCTTTAGGAGTGGTCCTTAGTCCCAGGAGGACCCAGAGAAGCTGAGTAAACCAGTTGGAGCCCTTGCAGCAGAACATCAAAGCTGCTTTGAGGGTGTGATTAAAACGTTCAACCATTCCATTGGCAGCAGGGTTGTAGGCAGTTGTCTGATGTAGGGTAATGCCCAGGACATTCGCTAATGATGTCCACAATTGAGAGGTGAAAGTGGTACCCCTATCAGGAGTAATATGCTCAGGGATACCAAATCTTGCTATCCATCCTGAGAGTAAGGCAGATGTACAAGAGGCAGACGTTGCAGTTTCCATGTTAATGGCTTCAGGTCAACGAGTGGAGCGGTCGATGACTATAAACCGGTAACAATGTCCTTGTGATGTGGGTAGGGGCCTACAATGTCGACGTGAATGTGGGCGAAACGACGCTGAGGTTGAGAAAAGGTGCCCACTCCTGAATCCGTGTGTCGATGTACTTTGGAAGTTTGGCAAGAACAGGTGCGGACCCAATCCTTAGCATCCTTAGTAATGCCGTGCCAAATGAACTTCGTCTTCAGCAGCTGTACAGTAGAACGGCGTGGGGGATATGAAAGGCCGGGAATGAAATCAAACATCTGTCAACGCATGGGAGCAGGAATCCATGGTCGTGGTCTACCAGTACTGACGCCACAGAGGAGGGTGGTGTTGGAATCGTCGAAGGGGACGTCTTCCCAACAGAGGGATGTGCAGGACATTCTACATGCTTGATACTCTGTATCTTTTCGTTGAGCTTCAGCCAAGGCATTGTAATCCATTCCCAGTTGAACGGCGGCCAACGTGTTTCTTGACAGGGCATCGGCAACGGGGTTCATTTTTCCAGGGACGTGTTGAAGGGTGCAATTGTATTCAGCCAAGGCGGAGAGATGTCGGCATTGATGGGTGGACCAGGCGTCAGACTTTCGAGTGAAGGCGTGCACCAGAGGCATGTGGTCTGTGTGAATGACAAAGGGCATACCTTCTAAGAAATGGCGAAAGTGACGGACAGCCAAGTGCACTGCCAGCAATTCGCGACGTCGCTGGCATCAGTGGAGACAAGGAGAGGGACATGTGGGACGGGAAAAGTGAGAGCAGCAGCGGTTGATAGGGCCTTCTTTGCGTTGCAGAAGGCCGCTTCTTGAAAGGGACCCCACTTCAGGTCTTTTGGCTTGCCGTTGAGGGAGGCGTAGAGGGGGCCAAGAGTGGTGACAATGGCTGGCAGAAAACGGTGATAATAGTTGATCATGCCCAAGAATCTTTGCAGTGTTTTGACGGTCGAGGGCATGGGGGAGTTCTGAACGGCTGCTACCTTCTCAGGGAGGGGATGGACTCCTTCAGGAGTTATGCGGTGCCCTAAGAATGACACTTCATTGGTACCAAAGGTACACTTGTTGTACCGGACTACAAGGCCGTTTTGTTGCAGGCAGTCGAGCAGGATGTGCAGATCATGGAGGTGTTCCTCTTTTGAGGAAGTGAACACAGGGAGGTCCCCTAAGATGCCATCCATGAGACGTTGAAAAGTGGCCCCAGCATTACAAAGGCCAAAGCAGGAGTAATTGAAGGTGTATGTACCGAAGGGAGTGATGATGGCGGTCTTGGGGATGTCTTCTAGGTTCATAGGCACCTGATAATACCCCTTCAGGAAGTCAAGCGTGGAGAAAACCTTCGCTTTGTGCAGGTAGGAGGTCACATCGGCGATGTTTGGGAGGGGGTAGTGATCCCGTTCTGTTTGCATATTCAGGCGCCTGTAATCCCCATACGGATGGAGGGAGCCATCTTTCTTCAGGACGATGTGTAAGGTTGACGACCATGGGCTGGAGGCCTTTTGGCAAAGGCCCATTTTTTCCATTTCGCCCAACGTATGTTTGGCGGCTGCCAATCAATCCGGTGCCAGACGTCTGAATTTGACAAAGACTGGGGTCCCGTCATCTTGATATGGTGATAAATACCGTGTTTGTCAGGAGCCGTGTGCGTTTGGCCAAGTTCTGGACGGAAAACTTCCGGGTATGACGTGAGGAGGTGGGCGTAGGCATCCGTGGGTGCGCTGATGTGGAGAGCAAGGTTGGAGGGGGCGGGTTGAGGAGGTGTCGACAAGTACGAGTTTGCATTGACCAATCGTCGTTGGGCGACAATGACCAGAAAGTGGAAATGAGAGAGGAAATCGGCACCGAGGATTGGCAATGTGACGTCAGCAACGAGAAACTTCCAATTAAATTTGCCGTTTCCAAACAATAATGTGAGGTTCTCCTAACCGTAGGTGGGTATCGCAGATCCATTGGCGGATGTCGGCAGACTTAGACTACGTCGTGTCCTGAAGAGTTCCCTTGGCAAAAGAGAACGACAAGCACCCGAGTCTACCAAAAATCGCACGCCCGTTCCTGCATCGTGTAGAAAGAAAAGATTAGAAACACGGGAGGCCACCGCCACGAGCAATGGCCTACTTACACGTTTTTTGGCCACTGACAATCCTTGGCACATTTCTTCGCGGCAGCCCCGAATCTGGAGTGGTAGTACCAAAACACGAAAACTGCAGCCGATGGGCGGCAGTAAGTGGCTGTAGAAGTCGTTGGTTGGGGCGTGAGCGAGTAGTGGGTGATGGGTGGCTTTGTCGCCGCTCCAGCACGTCACGGGGTAGGCGTGTATGTCCTACGGCATTCACGTCAGCTTCGGTTGACGTTGAATATGCGTCCTGTTTGTCAGGAGTGGAGGCGTTGATGGAGGTCTTGAAGGTTGTGAAGTGGCTGTCCATAAGGGTGTCAAGTCCTTTATAGGTAAACTATCGACATCGGGTATGGCAGCACGTACAGTTTATGGTAAACGGTGTACCCAAAGGGCACAAAGTAGGTTCACCTCACGAGGAGAGCCGTCTGCGGCAGGTTGCAGATGAGCGATACTGGTCATTTCCCTGGGGGCGAGCGAAGCCCTTTGGTCCCCCAACGGTTGTTGAGAGAGCTGAAAAAGCCTTGCTATACGGGCGGCTGGCAACGGCGAGTACTGCTGCAGAAGGAATGTTTTGAGGGCGTCATACGCTATTGACAGTCTCCTTGTTCACAAAGCCAGTCGGAGATTTCCGGGAAAGTGTCCTTGGGTATCGGCGCAAGAACATAATCTGCTTTGGTGGTTGAGTGAGTCATGCCGTTGATGTGAAACTGGACATCTGCGCGCTGAAACCAAGCAAACGCCTCTCCACTGGCGAACTACGAAAGTTTCAATGGGGCAGCGCCAACTTCCGTGGAGTCCGTCATAGTAACAGTGATGGGGGGAAGGCGGGAGGAGCGAGTCGACTTCCAGGGTCACCAATATGATGAGCCAATAGTAGGTTGTGACTCAAAAGCGAGATGAAAGCAACTGAGTAACTTTATTACGACACATCGAGTATATATACACACAAGGTCCCGGTAAGAAGGTCACGAAATACAGACATGCTATTTCTTGTTAACTGGCAGCTAGTTCCGTTAACAGTTAACAATAGAATATGCAAACATGTTAAAACAAGTTGCTGTCAGTTCGAGGGGAGAGCGAAGATCCAAAGGATAATATATACGAACAAGAGAAATGTCGTTATTATGTACACTCGTGTGACACAGGGGTGGTACAGTAGTCAGTCTACCCACGCAATTATTATTATTATTATTATTATTATTATTGTTATTAGCTAAGCTACAACACTAATTGGAAAATCAGGATGCTATAAGCCTAAGGGCACCAACAAGAAAAATAGTCCAGTGAGGAAAGGAAATGAAGTAACAGATAGAATAATGCACCTGGGTGTACCCTTAATCAAGAGAACTCATTAGGAATTATATCCGATAACATCTAGAATATATTAGATTCACAGAACTATCTTTTGTCTAAAATATGATTTTCCTTTAGCTGTCATGTTCCCGGAACTGGATTATGCAGGGAATTAACCCGGCTATCTTAGAAACTGGAAGAAAAGTCTAACGTTCTAAAAACTATCAGAAAAAGGTCAAGTTTTTCCTTCCCCCTTTTTTGTCTGACGTATCTCAGATCTACAGAGATCATCGGCTTAGAGACGGGCTTACAAGAATTGCCTTTCAGTTGAGCTGGTCTTCCAAGATATCTTGAAGGAGATTTTCAGATGGACTACTTCTCTTTTTTATTAGCGTTTACTCCTTTCCCATTTCCGATTTATTGTCTATTCTGATTACTTCGTACAAATCGCTTATTTTTCTTTCAATAAGCCCCTTAAAATCTTGTTCCTAATAGCTTAATATGCCTCTGAAAAGCTTGTTACTAAATGTTAACACTGCTCCTTAAAAGCATATTCCTAATTGCTAACACTGATCCTTAAAAGCTGGTTCTTAATTGCTATCACTGCCCCTTAACAACTTGTCCTGATTGCTAACGCTGCCCTTTAAAAGCTTGTTCCTAATTGCTATCACTACCCCTAAAATGCATGTTCCTAATTGCTAACACTGCTCATTAAAAGCTGGTTCCTAATTGCTAACAATACCCCTTAAAAACTTGTCCTGATTGCTAAAGCTTCCCCTTAAAAGCTTGTACCTAATTGCTACCACTGCCCTGTAAACACTTGTTTCTAATTGCTAACACTGCTCCTTAAAAGCTTGTTCCTAATTGCTAACACTTACCCTTAAAAGCATGTTCCTAATTGCTTTCACTGCTCCTTAACACCTTGTTCCTAATTGCTAAGGCTGCCCCTTGAAAGCTTGTACCTAATTGCTAACACTGCCTCTTCAAAACTTGTACCTAATTGCTAACGATGCCCCTTAAAAGCTTGTTCCTAATTGCTAGCACTGTCTTTTAAAAGCTTGATCTTAATAGCTTACAATGCTTCTAAAAAGCTTGTTCCTAATTGCTAGCCCTTCCTCTTACAAGCTTGTTTCTACTTGCTAACACTTCCCCTTAAAAGCATGTTCCTAATTGCTAACACTGCTCCTTTAAAGCTTGTTCTTAATTGCTAACACTGTCACACAAGCTTGTACCTAATTGCTAACGCTGCCCCTTCAAAGCTTGTACCTAATTGCTAGCACTGCCTCTTAAAAGCTTGTAACTAATTGCTAACGCTGCCCCTTAAAAGCTTGTACCTAATTGCTAACACTGCCTCTTAAAAGCTTGTACCTAATTGCTAACGCTGCCCCTTAAAAGCTTGTTCCTAAATGCTAGCACTGTGTTTTAAAAGCTTGGTCTTAATGGCTTACAATGCTTCTAAAATGCTTGTTCCTAATTGCTAACACTTCCCCTTAAAAGCTTGTTCCTACTTGCTAACACTTCCCCTTAAAAGCGTGTTCCTAATTGCTAACACTGCTCCTTTAAAGCTTGTTCTTAATTGCTAACACTGTAACACAAGCTTGTACCTAATTGCTAATGCTGCCCCTTAAAAGCTTGTACCTAATTGCTAAAACTTCACCTTAAACCCTTGTTCCTAATTGCTAATTATTATTGTTATTATTAAATGCTAAGCTACAACCCTAGTTAGGAAAGCAGGATGCTATAAGCCCAGGGGCCCCAACAGGGAACGTATCCCAGTGAGGAAAGGAAACAAGGAAAAATAAAATATTTTAAAAATAGTAACATCAAAATAAATATTTCATATATAAACAATAAAAACTTCAACAAAACAAGAGGAAGAGAAACTAGATAGAACAATGTGCCTGAGTGTACCCTCAAGCAAGAGAACTCTAACCCAAGACAGTGGAAGACCATGGTACAGAGGCTATAGCATTACCCAAGACTAGAGAACAATGGTTTGAATTTGGAGTGTCCTTTTCCTAGAAGAGCTGCTTACCATAGCTAAAGTGTTTCTCCTACCCTAACCAAGAGGAAAGTAGCCACTGAACAATTACATTGCCGTAGTTAACCCCTTGGGTGAAAAAGAATTGTTTGGTAATCTCAGTGTTGCCAGGTGTATGACGACAGAAGAGAATCTGTAAAGAATAGGCCAGACTATTCGGTGTCTGTGTAGGCAAAAGGAAAGAACCGTAACCAGAGAGAAGGATCCAATGTAGTACTGTCTGGACAGTCAAAGGACCCGCTAACTCTCTGGTGGTAGTATTTCAACAGGCGGCTGGTGCCCTGGCCAACCTACTACCTACGTCTTAAAAGCTTGTACCTAATTGCTAACGTTGCCTCTTAAAAGCTTGTACCTAATTGCTAACATTGCCTCTTAAAAGCTTATTCTTAATTGCTAACACTACCCCTTAAAAGCTTGTTACCAATTGCTATCACTACCCCCTTGAAAGCTTGTTCCTAATTGCTAACATTATCCCTTAAGAATTTGTACCTAATTGCTAACACTACCTCTTAAAAGCTTGTACCTAATTGCTAACACTGCCCCTTAAAAGCTTGTACTTAATTGCTGACGCTACCCCTTGAAATTTTGTTCTTAATTGCTAACACGGCCTCTTAAAAGCTTATTCTTAAATAATAACACTTTCCTGTAAAAACTTGTTCCCAATTGCTAATACTGCCTGTAGAAGCTCGTTCCTAATGGCTAACAGTACCCCTTAAACGTTTGTCCTGATTGCTAACACTGCCCCTTAAAAGCTTGTACCTAATTGCTAACACTGCCCCTTAGATGCATGTTCCTAATTGCTAACACTGCTCCTTAAAAGCTTGCACCTAATTGCTAACACTCCCCCTTAGATGCATGTTCCCAAATGATAACACTACTCTTTAAAAGCTTGTTCCTAATTGCTAACACTGTCTCTTGAAAGCTTGTACCGAATTGCTAACGCTGCCCCTTAAAAGCTTGTACCTAATTGCTAACACTTCCCCTTAAACGCTTGTTCCTAATTGATAAAACTGCCTCTTAAAATCTTATTTTTGATTGCTGATTCTTCGCCTTAAAAGCTTGTTCCAAATTGCTGACACTGCCCCTTAAAAGCCCATTCTTAATTGCTAACACTACCCCTTAAATTCGTTCCTAATTACTAACACTTCCCCTTAGACGTTTGTTCCTAATTGCTAGCACTGCCCCTTAAAAGCTTGTTCCCAATTGCTAACACTGCTCCTTAATTAAAATCTTGTTCCTAATTACTAAAACTACCCCATGAAACCTTGTTCCTAATTGCTAACACTACTCCTTAAAAGCGTGTTCCTAATTGCTAACACTGCCCTTTAAAAGCTTGTTTCTGATGGCTAACACTGCCTCTTAAAAGCGTGTTCCTAACTGCTAACACTACCCTTAGAAAGCTTGTACCTAATTGCTAACACATCCCCTTAAAAGCTTGTTCCTGTTGGCTAACACTGCCCCTTAAAAAACTTGTTCCTAATCGCTAACACTGGCTGTCAACAGTTTTTACGTAATTGCTAACACTGCCTCTTAAAAGCTCAATCTTAATTGCTAACACTTCCCCTTAAAAGCTTGTTCCTAATTGCTAAGACTACCCCTTATAAAGCTTCTCCTGATTACTAACATTGCCCATTAAAACCTTGTTCCTAATGGCTAACACTGCCCCTTAAAAACGTGTTCCTAATTGCTAACACTACCCCTTAAAAGTTTGTACCTAATTGCTAACACTGCCTCTTAAAACCTTGTACCAAATTGTTAACGCTGCCCCTTAAAAGCTTGTACTTAATTCCTAACACTACCCCGTGAAAACTTGTTCCTAATTGATAAAACGGCCTCTTAAAAGCTTCTTCGTAAATACTCACACTTCCCTTTAAAAACTTGTTCCTAATTGCCTACACTGCCCCTTAGAAGCTCGTTCCTAATGGCTAACAGTACCCCTTAAAAGCTTGTCCTTATTGCTAACACTGCCCCTTAAAATCTTGTACCTAATTGCTAACACTGCCCCTTAGAAGCATGTTCCTAATTGCTAACACTGCTCCTTAAAAGCTTGCACCTAATTGCTAACGCTTCCCGTTAAATGCTTGTTCCTAATTGATAGCACTGTCTCTTAAAAGCTTCAGATTGCTGACATGGCCCCTTAAAAGCTTATTCTTAATTGCTAACACTTCCCCTTAAAATCTTGTTCCTAATTGCTAACACTACTCCTTAAAAGCTTGTTCTTAATTGCTAACACTGCCTCTTAAAAGCTTGGTTCTGATGGCTTGTTCCTAACTGCTAACACTGCCTTATAGAAGCTTGTACCTAATAGCTAACACTTCCCCTTAAAAGCTTGTTCCTGATGACTAACACTGCCCCTTAAAAACTTGTTCCTAATTGCTAACACTGTCTCTTAGAAGCTTGTGCCTAATTGCTAACACTGCCTCTTAAAAGCTTAGTTTTTATTGCTAACACTTCCTCTTAAACACTTGTTCCTAATTGCTATCACTAACCCTGAAAACCTTGTTACCTAATGGCTAACAATGCCTCTTAAAAGCTCATTCTTAATTGCTAACACTTCCCTAAAATCTTGTTCCTAATTGCTAACACTGCCTCTTAAAAGTTCATTCTTAATTGCTAACACTTCCCCTTAAAAACTTGTTCTTAATTACTAACACTACCCCTTAAATTCTTGTCCTGATTGCTAACACTGACCTTAAAACATTGTTCCTAATGGCTAACACTGCCCCTTAAAAACTTGTACCTAATTGCTAAAACTGCCCTTTAAAAGCTTGTACCTCATTGCTACCACTGCCTCTTAAAAGTTCATTCTTAATTGCTAACACTTCCCCCTAAACGATTGTTCCTAATTGCTAACGCTGCAACCTGAAGCTTGTTACTAATTGCCAACACTGCCTCTTAAAAACTTATTCTTAATTGCTAACACTTCCCCCTAAAAGTATGTTCCTAATTGCTAACACTTACTCATAAAAGTTTGTTCTTAGTTGCTAAAACTTCCCTTTAAACGCTTATTCCTAATTGTTAACACTGTCCCTTAAAAGCTTGTTCCTAATTTCTAACACTGCCTTTTAAAACCTTGTTCCTTATTACTGATATTGCCCCTTAAACCCTTGTTCCTAATTGCTAACACTGCTCCTTAAAGACTTGTTCCTAATTGCTAACACTGCTCCTTAAAGACTTGTTCCTAATTGCTAACACTGCCCATTTAAAGCATGTTCCTAATTACTAGCACTACCCTTGAAAAGCATGTTCCTAATGGCTAACACTGCACCTTAAAAACTTGTTAGTAACTGCTAATACTGCCTTTTAATAGCTTGTACCTTAATTACTAACACTGCCTCTCAAAACCTTGTACATAATTGCTAACACTGCCTCTCAAAAGCTTGGACCCAATTGCCAACACCACCCCTTAAAAGCTTGTTCCTAATTGCTAACACTCTCCTTAAAAGGTGGTTCCTATTGGCTAACATTGCCCCTTAAAAGCTTTTTCCTAACTGTTAACACTGCCTCTTAAAACTTGTTCCTAATTGCTAACACTTCCCCTTAAAAGCTTGTTCCTAATGGCTCGCGCTGTTCCTTAAAAGCTTGATCCTAATGGCTAACACTGCCTCTTAAAAGCTTGTCCCTTAATGGCTAATACTACCCCTTTAAAGTTTGTTTCTAATTGCTAACACTGCCCCTTTAAATCTTGTTCCCAATGGCTAATACTGCCCCTTGAAAGTTTTTTTCTAATGGCTAAAACTGCCCTTTAAAAGCTTGTTCCTAATGGCTACCACTGCCCCTTGAAAGCTCGTTCCTAATGGCTAATACTGCCCCTTGAAAGCTTGTTCCTAATGGCTAATACTGCTCCTTGAAAGCTTGTTTCTAATGGCTAACACGGCCCTATGAATGCTTGTTCATAATTGCTAACACTGTCCCCCAAAAGCTTGTTCCTAATGCCCAACACTGCCCCTTAAAACCTTGTTCTTAATGTCTAACACTGCCCCTTAAAAGCTTGTTCCTAATGGCTAACACTGCCCATTAAAAGCTTGTTCCTAATCTCTAACACTGTCCCTCTAAATGTTGTTCCTAATGGCTAACAGTGTCCCTTAAAAGCTTCTTCACAATGGCTAACACTGCCCCTTAATAGCTTGTTCCTAATGGCTAAAACTGCCCTTTAAAAGCTTGTTCTTAATGGCTACCACTGCCCTTGAGAGCTCGCTCTTAATGGCTAATACTGCCCCTTGAGAGCTTCTTCCTAATGAATAACACTGTCCCATGAAAGCTTATTCCTAATGGCTAACACTGCCCCCTAAAAGCTTGTTCCTAATGGCTAACACTGCCCCTTAAAAGTTTGTTTCTAATGGCTAACACTGCCCCTTGAAAGCTTGTTTCTAATAACTAACACTCTCTCTCCAAAGGTTGTTCCTAATGGCTAACAGTGGCCCTTAAAAGCTTCTTGCTAATGGCTAACACTGTCCCTTGAAAGCTTGTTCCTAATGGCTACCACTGCCCCTTGAAAGCTTGTTCCTAATTGCTAACACTGCCCCTTAAAACCTAGTTCCTAATTGCTAACACTGTCCCGTTAAAGCTTGTTCCTAATGGTTAACACTGCCCCTCCAAAGCTTGTTCCTAATTGCTAAAACTGTCCCTTAAAAGCTTGTTCCTAATTGCTAAAACCGTCCCTTAAAAGCTTGTTCCTAATTGCTAAAACTGTCCCTTAAAAGCTTGTTCCTAATTGCTAAAACTGTCCCTTAAAAGCTTGTTCCTAATGGCTGGTTCATATTGGTTAGTATATGACATCTTAGAAGCTACTCTCCGATGGTTAATTTAACTTCTCAGTTGTAGTACCATCTAATTTCAGAGGCTGGGCTTCCAAAGAGTAGTTCGCTACGGATTATACAACTGGTTCTGTATAGTTGACACATCCTCTCCGATGTTGGTTCGCTTTGTATAATATGGACTCGTTTATTTTGCAATTCCACTGTGTTTTCTAAATCCGTATGCATATCATTCTATAGATGTTCAGCTTCCAACTTATATAGACAAGAATTACATCAAACAAACCATAGTTTAAGTAATTCAAAACAAATTTGATTCCTGTTACGATTCCCTTCTAAATAAATCTCTGGATTCCTGATTCCCAAGACGTCCAACTTCTATCAGGAATCCCCTATCAGTCTTCATTCTTAGTCCTGCTTCTAGAATTAGAATCTATTTTGCAATACCTCCAAGTAACCTATTCATAGATGGAAAGCAAATAACCTGGCCTATAGAATCTCTTGCTATAGGTTCTAGAAGTAAGGGTAGGGAAGGGGGGGTTGGGGAGACGTCCATTGCAAATATGGCCAGGGAGCTTATAGACGAAGCACGTGCCTGTATTGATTATCGTAGGACACGTGCACGAGTGGATGGGAGGAGTGCCAGCCAGTGCTATTTTTAAACTTGAGAGATAACTGTAAGCAGGGATGAAAATAATTAGTTTTTTTATTAAATCAATAGCATTTGTATATAGATATTTAATGTCATAATTATTCTGTTTCCAATAGAGTAATTATAGTAATGTTAAAGAAACGCTTATAGTAGGTTGACCAGGGCACCAACCACCCGTTGAGAAACTACCGCTAGAGAGTTATGGGGTCCTTTGACTGGATCCTTCTCTCTGGTTACGGTTCACTTTCCCTTTTCAGTACTACATTGGATCCTTCTCTCTGGTGACGGTTCACTTTCCCTTTGCCTACACATACACTGAATAGTCTGGCCTATTCTTTACAGATTCTCCTCTGTCCTCATACACCTGACAACACTGAGATTACCAAACAATTCTTCTTCACTAAGGGGTTAACTACTGCACTGCAATTGTTCAGTTGCTACATTCCTCTTGGTAAGGGTAGGAGAGACTCTTCAGCTATGCTAAGCAGCTCTTCTAGGAAAACGACACTCCAAAGTCGAACCATTGTTCTCTAGTCTTGGGTAGTGCCTTAGCCTCTGTACCATGGTCTTCCGCTATCTTGGGTTAAAGTTCTCTTGCTTGAGGGCTCACTCGGGCACTCTATTCAATCTAATTTCTCTTCCTCTTGTTTTGTTTGAAGTTTTTATAGTTTATATAGGAGATATCTATTCTAATGTTCTTAGAATACTTATTTTTTTCATGTTTCCTTTCCTCGCTGGGCTATTTTCCCTGTTGGAGCCCCTGGGCTTATAGCATTCTGATTTTCCAACTAGGGTTGTAGCTTAGCAATTAATAGTAATAAAAATAAAATATATATATATATATATATATATATATATATATATATATATATATATATGTATATATATATATATATATATGTGTGTGTGTGTGTGTGTGTGTGTTTGTGTGTTCGCGTATGTATGAGTGCGTTTGTGTGTCTGTGTGTAAAAACACGCCTTACATTCTCTCTCAACAAACGGTGAGAAATATATTTATTCATTCAATTGGAATTGGGGAAATATATTCTTCGCTTCAAGAAATATGGGAGAAATACATTCTCTTCCTTGAAGAAATTATATGCATTCACTTCACACAGAGAGAGAGAGAGAGAGAGAGAGAGAGAGAGAGAGAGAGAGAGAGAGAGAGAGAGAGAGAGAGAGAGAGAGAGAGAGTCTCTAATAATATGAAAATAAAAAAAAACATTCTCTCCCAAAAAAATGAAAGGCATTATAACTCTCCAAAGATTCATTAATCTTATCTTCAGAAAGTCCTGACACTTTCCGCCTATAAAATCTTGGTCCAATTTCCTCCAAACTTCTTCGATATGTCAACAAAGAACTTTGTTCCATTGACGGATGTTTTCTCAAAAATTTGGCGCCAATATCCCGATGACCCAGAAACCTCACTTTTAGTACTGTTTCTTGTTTATTGAGTGAAACCAGAATATTTTTCAGAAGTTTAGAACATTTATCCTCTCTCTCTCTCTCTCTCTCTCTCTCTCTCTCTCTCTCTCTCTCTCTCTCTCTCTCTCTCTCTCTCTCTCTCTCTATGAAAGTTTATAGTTTAATTCTTTGACTTAGAAACGGCACTTTTAGTATTGGTTCTCGATTAGTGAGTAAAACCAAAAATACCTATTCAGATGTTTGTTATTACCTCCCCCAAGGAGGTTATTATCTCGAGTCGGTTTGTTTGTTTATTTATTTCACTGTGTGTCTGTGGACAGGATTATTTTTCTTCATATGTCTGTGTGTCTGTGGACAGGATTACGTCAAAACTACACTTATTTTGACAAAATTCTCACCAAGATACATCTTACGTTATGGACGATTCTATTAACTTTTGGAGATGATCCGGTACTGTATCCAGATCTTAGATCCGGATTTGTATTTTTCTCAATTTTATGTCAAAACAAACTGATCGGTTTGATTTTCACCAAATGTTAACAATGGATAGATATTGTGCTTCGAAAAAAAAAAATTGGATGTGAAACGGATCAAAATCACGATTCTGGATAAACATTGCACTTTTCACCATCTACTGTACAGTCACCATATGAAAAGTAGGAGGCGATGTCCGTAGACTTTAGCTAAATGTTGGCAATCTTCATTGGCTGAGGTCTGAAATCTCTGATTGCTCTTGTTATTATTATTATTATTATTATTATTATTATTATTATTATTATTATTATTATTATTTGTCAATCTAAGTCTACATAGACTGATGGTTTATAGTGTGGTGATCCCGGTTACATCCAGCTTCCTTAGGAATTCTTCACTTTCCACACTATTTGTGCTGTTTTAAGTAGAACGCTCTTTCCACGAGTCCTGGGGCTATATTGGCTCCTCATTTCTCCAGATTTCTTTCCAATGCCTTAGGTAAGGTCCCACTTCTACCTGCATGTTACACAGCCTTCGTAATTCAATTCTTAGCTGTTGGTACTTTTCGTTTTCTTTTATTTTTTTTCTCCCCTTATCTTCCACTATTGAGTCCCACGGTATTATTATTATTATTATTATTATTATTGTTGTTGTTGTTGTAACTGTATTATTATTATCATTATCATTATTTTTATTATTACTATTATTATTATTATTATTATTATTATTATTATTATTATTATTATTATTATTTTTGCTGTATTATTATTATTAGCATTATTATTATTACTATTATTATTATTATCATTATTATTACTATTATTCTCATTATCATTATCATAATTATTATTATTATTATTATTATTATTATCATTATTATTATTGTTGTTGTTGTTGTTGTTGTTGTTATTATTATTATTAGATAGGGTATATCCCGAGTTGGGAAAGCATGATGCCATAAGCCCAAAGTCTCCAACAGGGAAAATAGTGTAGTAAAGAAAATAAATAAGAAAACAGATATGTACCATCAAGAAAGAGAAATCTACCTCTAGACGATGTAAGACCATAGTACAGAGGCTCTGGCACTACCCAAGACTAGAGAACAATGGTTTGATTTTGGATTGTCCCTCTAGAAGATCTGCTTACCATAGCTAAGGAGTCTCTTCTACCCTTACCAAGAGGAAAGTAGCTACTGAATAATTACAGTACATTAGTTAACCCCTTGAGCTAAGAAGAATTTTAATAGATTCTCTCTCTCTCTCTCTCTCTCTCTCTCTCTCTCTCTCTCTCTCTCTCTCTCTCTCTCTCTCTCTCTACGTGATGGTTTAACTTCTCTCTCTCTCTCTCTCTCTCTCTCTCTCTCTCTCTCTCTCTCTCTCTCTCTCTCTCTCTCTGTGTGTGTGATGGTTTAACTTTTCTGACAAGTGACTCTAAACCTCTTTGAAAGAATTTCCTTGAAAGGAACCAATAATTCCCCGAGTGTTCAGATAAGCCAAGACGTCTCTCCCCCTTGATCGACGGGGCATTTAATATCGTCAGGTGAGCCAAGAAGGGATTAGTATTAATCCATCGGCTCTCTTGGGATTAATGAGAATATGCAGATTAATGCAGGGGAGAGAGGTAATCTCGTGTTTTGTTTGCTTATATTAAAGAGGATGTGGGCGATGTTATCTTGCATAATGATATGGTTCTCTCTCTCTCTCTCTCTCTCTCTCTCTCTCTCTCTCTCTCTCTCTCAACATAAGAATTTAGACCCTAATATTATACTAATAATGATATCAGATTTTAGGTGGACCCATTTAAAACCAGAAACAGACTCAACATACACACACACACATTCTCTCTCTCTCTCTCTCTCTCTCTCTCTCTCTCTCTCTCTATACTTATAATGGTATCAGATTTTAGATGGATCTTTTTAAAACCAGAAACAGACTTAACTTCTTCTCTCTCTCTCTCTCTCTCTCTCTCTCTCTCTCTCTAGTATTATACTAATAATGGTATCAGATTTTAGATGGACCTTTTTAAAACCAGAAAAACTCAACATTCTCTCTCTCTCTCTCTCTCTCTCTCTCTCTCTCTCTCTCTCATTTAAAAATTTAGAACATAATATTATAGTAATGATATAGAATATTAGACTTACTTTTTAAAACCAGAAACAGACTCAACACTCTCTCTCTCTCTCTCTCTCTCTCTCTCTCTCTCTCTCTCTCTCTCTCTCTCTCTCTCTCACTATATTATAATCATCAACTTTTAATTCATCTACTTTGTCTAGAAATATATAATCAAGACTTTGATTTTGTCTTTGTTTTTCTTACTTTTTTATTTACATGTTGGTTTTGTCTTTTGCTTATTCATCTATTCATATTTTTATCTATCTATTTTTTGATATATCTGTTTATTTGATTGTTTGTGTACACATTTTTTATTCTGGGTTATCATTTATTTGTGTATTTGTTACATATTTAGTATTTTCCTTATTTGATAGTGTTTTTTTTTATTTCTTTGTTTGTTTATACATTGTAATGTTTTCAGTGTATTTAATTTTGATTGTTCATTACTTTTCTTTTAGTTTCTTTATATTCTTATTTCCTTTCCTCACTGTGCTATTTTTCCCTTTTGGAGCCACTAGGTTTATACCATCGTGCTTTTCCAACTACAGTTGTAGCTTAGCTTATAATAATAATAATAATAATAATAATAATAATAATAATAATAATAATAATAATAATAATAATAATAATAATAATATCTATACGTTGGTCCTTTTTATTGGCCACAATGAATTAAGTTTGGTTGATCTGCATTTATTTCATTGTCTTTGGATTCATTTCCATGAATTCATCTCCCTTTAATTCAAGTAATTCATCTTTATGAATTCATGTCTCTCTAACTCCTCTTTTTTTAAATACATCTCCTTTAAATTCATCTCCATTAATTAATCTCCCTCTAATTCATCTCCTTTAAATGTATCTCCATTAATTCATCTCCATTAATTCATCTCCTTTAAAATCATCTCCATTGATTCATTTCCCTCTAATTAATCTCCTTTCAATTCATCTTCATTAATTCATCTCCTTGAAATTCATCTCCCTCTAATTCATCTCCATCTGATTCATCTCCTTTAAATTTATCATCATTAATTCATCTCCCTGTAATTCATCTCCTTTAAATTCATCTCCATTAATTCCTCTTCTTCTAATTCATCTCCTTTAAAGTCATCTCCATTAATTCTTCTCCCTCTAATTCATCTTTAAATTCATCTCCTTCTAATTAATCTCCTTTAAATTCATCTCCCTCTAACTCATCTCCTTTAAATTCATCTCCTAATCAATCTCCTTTAATTTCATCTCCATTAATTTATCTCCATTAATTCATCTCCCTCTAATTCATCTCCTTTAAATTCATCTCCTTCTAATAAATCTCCTTTAAACTCATCTTCCTCTAACTCATCTCCTTTAAATTCATCTCCTTCTAATTAATCTCCTTTAATTTCATCTCCTTTAATTTCATCTCCATTAATTCATCTCCCTCTAATTCATCTAATAATATTATCGAAAGAGTTGAAGGAAAATTTGATTGGGGTGAATAGGAAAAATGACAGAATTATGAGTTTAAAGCTAGGATTGGGAGCAACTATAGTCAATGTGGTGTGTGCCTATGCCCCGCAAACTGGATGTACAGAGGAGGAGAAGGATACGTTCTGGGAGGAGATGGACCAGGAGCTAGGAATAATTCCTGCAAGGGAAAGGGTAATTATAGGAGGAGATCTGAACGGCCACTTGGGAATTAGTAGGGAAGGGATAGAGAGAGTGCATGGAGGTTGGGGTGTGGGTGAGAGAAATGATGGGGGAGAAAGAGTGATTGATTTTGCATTGGCTTTTGACCTAGCAATGATCAACTCCTTCTTTGAGAAGAAGATTAACAGACTGATTACTTACAGTAGTGGTGGCAGGGAGAGCCAAATAGATTTGCTGCTGTGTAAGAGAGACCATCTGAAGGAAGTTAGAAATTGCAAGGTGATAAATGGGGAGAGTGTAGCAGCGCAACACAGGTTAGTGGTAATTGATTGCAGACTAAGGAATTGTAGGAGAAGTAAAAAGACGAGAATGGACCCAAAGATTAAGTGGTGGAAATTGAAAGAGGAAGAACTGAGAGTCTTGTTTAAGGAAAGAGTGCTGGAAGCAGTAAGATTACATGAGGATGTACAAGAATGGTGGACCGAGAATAGTAAAGTGATTCTAAGGATCGGTGAGGAAGTACTTGGAAAGTCATCAGGAAGAAGACCCTCAAATGATAAAAAATCGTGGTGGTGGAATGATGAGGTGTAAAAACGGATAAAAACCAAGAAAACAGCCAAGAAGAAGGCAGATCTATCAGGATGAGAGCAGGATAAAGAAAACTATAAACAAGCAAAGAAAGAAGCAAGAAGGGCAGTAGCAAAGGCAAAGGCAGAGACATTAAATGAAGTCTATAAAAAGATGGAAACACCAGAAGGAGAGAAGAAAATATCAGGAATTGCTTAGGCCCGAGATGCTGTATCTAAAGACCTAACACAGATAAGGCAAATAAAAGATAGCAATCGTATAGTTCTAGCAGAAGCGAATGAAATTAAAAGATGGGAAACTTATTTTGAAGGACTATTGAATGAGGAGAACCCAAAAACAGTATTTGAAGATGGATTCCCAAACGAGACAGTTACCATAGGAGTTACAAGAAGAGAAGTAGAACAAGCAGTAAAGAAGGTGAAAAATAGTAAAGCTGCCGGACCGGATAATATACCAGTAGAGGTGTGGAAGAGTCTCGAAGAAGAAGGCATAGATATCTTGTGGGACCTTAGGCAGATCTTCAATCAGGAAAAGATGCCGGAGGAATAGTCCATGGGAAATAGCTTTTTAGGTCAAACAAATTGCAATATTTTGTTCTATTGCATGAACATGTTATATGGACTCTTAGAAACACCATATCCAAAATGGGACAAATTCGGCCATTTTGAAGTTGTGAAAATCACACTTTTAACGTTTTCGGAGGGTACATTTTTCCATATATTCCCGTTTTTCTCCAAAACGGTTCATCGTACGGGTAAGAGGTATCGGTACAAAAACGATATAAAATTAAATTCTGCACATGTTTGTATCTGTAAGTATTTACCCTAAAATTGAATATTTTTGCGCAAACAAGCCCGGAATTGGAATACACACATTTTGGAGAAACTGAAAAAATCGACTTTGTACTCACATTTACCTGAATATCTCTTAAACTACTATCTTTACGGTAAAATGTCATAGAATTGCTCATCTAGAGTGAAGATTTTTCTTTATTTTGGCGTATTTACTTTCCATTATATCTTTATATTTTGCAAAAGAAACACACACACACACAAATAAACACAATTTTAATTCATGCAAAACAGATGAACATAGAAGGTTCAGTAAAACAAATTGCAATAGTTTATTCTATGCACGAATGTGTCATTTGGACTCTTTGGAACACCACAGTAAATAATATGACAAATTCGGCCATTTTGAATTTGAGTAATTCCATATTCAAAATGGCGACCGTTCTCACTGTTTGAACTGACGTATCTTAAATTTCCACTTTTTAATGCCTGCATGGCCGATAACAGAATATTCTGTTAGCATGAAGCAAGCTTCTGCCACTTCATTGCGGATAATGTTGACCACAATACAGTAACAATTACTGGAAAGGACACTTATCATGGCATGGGTCTGATGTGTGCAGTCACACCACCAGTAGCCACATCTCAAACAGTCATTCGGAATTCAGAATATTTTAAGACCAAGCCAAAAAGTATTGCATTAAAAAGGTATAGAAAACTTGGAAAAGTGGGAGACATGTTGAACTACAAAACAGTATCGTCCATTGTCCATGATGACATCAGAGAACATCTTGATACCCTTTGGAAGATTTCATTTACTTATAAATGCAACAGCCCAGGATGGTCCGGCTTTATGCAGACCATTACCCGAGGTAGCCAATTAGGAAAAGCATCCTTCCACTTCTTACCAATGGTTGACTTGGATCCAAACAATTTAAGCTGTATCTTTACTACCCTGATGTTTGTAAATGACGAGTGCATGAAATACAACATATCGCCTGTCATCACATTTGATCAACCCTTGTGGCTCAAGGCAAGGCATATCATCAGCCATGAAAACCAACTCAAACATATTGTTCTCATCCTAGGGCCATTCCATACCTTAATGAGCTTCCTGGACACTATGGGTCACATCATGAAAGATAGTGGACTGAGAACATTACTGGACCTTGTGTATGGGCCCAACACTGTCAACCATATGCTGACTGGAAAGGCATATGAGCGAGCAGTACGTGGCCACTTCTTAGTTGATGCTGCTTTGAATGTATCAGTGGTCAAGAAAGCATCAGATCATGAGGCCACTCAGAATTCAATAGATGGAGCAGTACAGAAGTTTGACAAAGTTCTTCGATCAACAGAAACAGAAGTGGAAACTGAAGACTAGGACATATTGGCAGTTGAAGAGAGGCTCAGAAATATTCAGGATCAGCTACAACAGAGCCCATATGGAAAATTATGGGTTCAGTACATGGAGATGATGGATATCCTGTGATCTGCACTCAGAGGTCAAAAAACCATCCAGACAACATTGTACTTCAGGGCACTACAAAGAATGCTTCCTTTTTTGCTGCCTCTGGACACAATAACTACACAAAATCAGCACACCTATTCCTCCAGGACATGGTGGACCTACAGAAAACGAATGAGAAACTCTATGACCAACTTGATGAGTCTGGTTTGTTCTTCATTGGAGATCAGACGGATACTGGGCTGGGTTAGCACCAGATCTTGTTATTGAGCAGGTGTTAATGAAATCCATAAAGTCAACAGGAGGCTTAACACATGGACGAGGTATGGATGAAATTCAACAAGCAAGATGGTTACAAGCCATGCCAGTCTTTGCTCAGATAAGTAATGAAGTAAAGAGTGTCCAGGAGAAGACTGGCACTGAAAGAAACAAAGACTTGACTGAATCCAGAAGGATGAGAGATCAGGAGGATACTTCAAAGATTTTCCAGTACCTAGAACAACATAGTCCTTTCACAGAAAATGAGTATTTGTACAACATTATTTCAGGATTATCCGCACCACAGTCAAATGCTCACCTTGCCAAATATTTTGGGAACAATATAATCAAAATAATGGAAGACCAAAATGCAGCAAACTATATATTCAGAAAGAAACGCCAAATCAAGACAATGGGTCAGAAGATAGTAACAGATGGAGTTGAAGTGCAGGTAGATCCTCAAGCTCTATTTCAGCGGTTACTTGTAATAGCCAGTAATGCTGAAATCAGCTTAAGTGAAATCATGAGGTTGGAGCTCTCTGTATATCCACCATCACTGTTCACAAGCAATGAACTTCCTCGAAGTGCCACCAAATCTCAGCTTGCAGATGCCATAGCAAAATCCACTATAAGTCAAGCTGAGTCAATCCCTGATGCTGAATGTTTTGTTTTTGATGGTGGATCCTTGCTTCAACGCATCAAATGGACTGCAGGAGAAACATATGAAGATATTGCATCCAAATATGTTGTTCTTTTCAAGAGAAATAGCTATCCTATTGTTATCTTCGATGGATATAGCAATACTGCATCGACAAAATATGACTCACCTGACACGCACTAAAGTCTTTACCTTTGGAACTAAGGAGGCATTTCTAGCAAACCATAAAAACAAACAGAGATTCATCAACTTTCTGTCTGAAACTCTGAGGGAACATCGTGTATCTACAAAGCATGCAGAGGGAGATGCAGATTTTCTAATAGTGCAAGAGGCAGTTAACATGACAGTTAGCAAGGTAACATACGTTATAGCAGAGGATACTGACATTTTGGTGCTTCTCTGTCATCACATGAAGTCTACCAGTCAGCCCCTGTTCATGGTATCACAGAAATCCAATATGAAGCATCCCATTTGGAACATCGGAGAAATTAGTGCACGACTCGGTGAAGAATGCTGCAGGTGTTTGCCATTTATGCATGCTCTGTGTGGATGTGACACCACGTCAAGGTTAAACAAAATAGGAAAGGGAGCTGTACTGAAAAAACAAAGTGTTCTCTGCGAGTGTGCTGTGCCATTCTTGTCTCCCAGCTCAACTCACGACGAAATAAAAATAGCAGGAGAACGAGCAATTATTCAGATGTAGAGCTCTAGCAGTGATTGTGCAACTCTTGATGACCTGAGAAAGAAAAAGTTTCAGGGCAAAGTCATCAAGAGTTAGAGAAGTGTTGATGTGAAAGACCTGCCACCTACTAGTGATGCAGCAAAATATCACTCATTCCGGGTTTATTATCAAACACAATTCTGGCTAGGTAACAGTGATATTAAACCTGACGATTGGGGCTGGAAGAGAAATGGAAGAAACTTAATTCCTTGCACGATGGACAACAGCCCTGCGCCTGATGCCTTGCTGAGAGTAATCAGATGCAAATGCAAAGGCTTTTGTGACACTCAGCACTGCTCATGCAAAAAACACAGGTTATATTGTACAGATTTTTGTGAGGAGTGTCAAACTAGCACTTGTGTTAACATATTAATGGACGAAGACACTTAACATGATTAATTTAGTTTGTGCATGTATTTTGAGCAACAATGATAGTATTTTTTTATTTCTGTTATTTTCAAACACCGTCAAGACCTAATCAATAATTTGATCGTTTTTCATTTTAGTTAATCTTCTATATATTACAACCATTGTAAAACCCAAGTAAATTGCAAAGGTAATTTTCTTCTTGAAAAATTAAGTGCAGCCTTCATTTTAACCAGGGGCCCACAGAGGTCACGGGTGAAAACTGATGTCTGCAGTAATTTCCTGGAGACCATGTATTTTTGAGTAATAAAAATATATATATGTATATATATATATATATATATATATATATATATATACATATATATATATATATATATATATATATATATATACAGTATATATATATATACACACATATATATACATATACATATATATATATATATATATATATATATATATATATATATATATAAAAGTGGAAATTTTAGAGGATACTTCCATTCACACAATGAGAACGGCCGCCATTTTTAATACGGAATTACGCAAACTCAAAATGGCCGAATAGGTCAGTTTTTTTACTGTGGTGTTCCAAAGAGTCCAAATGACACATTCCTGCATAGAATAAACTATTTTAATTTGTTTTACTGAACTTTCTATTTTCATCTGTTTTCCATGAATTAAAATTATGTCTATTTGTGTGTGTGTGTTTCTTTTACGAAAATATCAAGATATAATGGAAAATAAATACGTCAAAATAAAGGAAAATCTTCACTCTAAAGGAGCAATTCTATGGCATTTTACCGTAAAGTTAGTAGTTAAGGAGATATTTAGGTAAATGTGAGTACAAAATCGATTTTTTCAGTTTCTCCAAAATGTGTGTATTCCAATTCCGGGCTTGTTTGCGCAAAAACTTTCCATTTTAGGGTAAATACCTATGGAGAAAAACATGTGTAGAATTTAATTTTCTGTCGTTTTTGTACCAATACCTCTTACTCGTACGATGAATTGTTTTGGAGAAAAACGGGAAAATATGGAAAAATGTACCCTCCGAAAACGTTAAAAGTGTGATTTTTCACAACTTCAAAATGGCCGAATTTGTCCCATTTTGGATATGGTGTTCCTAAGAGTCCATATAATATGTTCATGCAATAAAACAAAATATTACAATTTGTTTGACTAAATAACCTTTTTTGGCCTATTTCCCATGGACTAGAATGGATAAGAAGCCTAATCATTCCCATATATAAGGGGAAGGGAGACATCCAGGAATGTGGCAACTACAGAGGCATAAAGCTGATAAGCCATACTATGAAAATATGGGAGAAGATCATTGAGAAGAGACTCAGAGATGAAACAACAATTGATGAGGAACAATTTGGATTCATGCCTGGGAGAGAGACTGTAGAAGTAATATTTGCTTTGAGGCAGACGATAGAAAAACATCGGGAGAAACAAAAAGGATTACATATGGTCTTTATTGACATGGAGAAGGCATACGATCGAGTACCACGTCAGGAGCTGTGGAGATGTATGAGAGAAAAGGGAGTCCCTGAGAAATACGTAAGAATCACATAAGATATGTATGAAAAGGCAGAAGCAAATGTTAAGAGCAATATAGGCCTAACAGAAAGTTTCCCAGTAAATGTGGGACTACATCAGGGGTCTGCATTGACCCCTTACCTATTTGATCTGGTCATGGATGTAGTAACACAAGGTATTAGAGATCAGTCTCCTTGGTGTATGGTTTTTGCTGATTATGTTATACTGTGTAGCACTAGGCGTGAGGTAGTAGAAGAGAAACTGGAGGAGTGGAGAAGAGAAATGGAAAATAGGGAATTGAAGATCAGCAGGAAAAAGACAGAGTATTTGAGATTGAAAAATGGCGAGAATGGGGAAGTTAGTTAGATTGAAAAGAGTTGAAAATTTCAGGTATTTAGGATCAACAGTTGCAGAGGATGGTGATCTGGGGGCAGAAATAAACCACAGAATACAAGCAGGATGGAAGAATTGGAAAAAACGTGCGTGGAGTACTATGCGACAGGAAAATAGGGGTGAAGTTGAAAGGTAAAGTACACAAGACAGTTGTGAGACCGGCAATATATAAGACTGAAGAGAAGAAGATGGATATGGCAGATATGAGAATGTTGAGATGGATGTGTGGGGTGACAAAAAGAGATAAGATACGGAATGAAGTAATTAGGGGTACCACAGCAGTTAGAAAACTATCAGATAAGATCCAAGAAAGTAGACTGAGGTGGTACGGTCATGTCATGAGAAGAGATGAACAGTATATTGGGAGGAGAGTGATGGAAATGGAGTTACAGGGAACGAGAAGGAGAGGGAGACCAAAGCGGAGGTGGGTGGACTGTATCAAGGATGACCTTCGATCAAAGGGATTAACCTGTGATGAGGTGTGGGACAGAGGTAGATGGAGAAAGCTGACCAGAAACATCGTCCCCACATAGAAGTGGGAAAAGATGTAGACAAAGAAGAAGAAGATGTATATATATATATGTATGTATATATATATATATATATATATATATATCTATACATATAGATATACTGTATATATATATATATATATATATATATATATATATATATACATATATATATATGCATATTTATATATATACATATAGATATGAATATACATATATATATATATATATATATATATGTGTGTGTGTATATATATATATATATATATATATATATACACACACCTATATATACTTATATATATACATATACATACATATATTTACATCTTCTTCTTCTTCTTTGTCTACATTTTTCCCACTTCTATGTGGGGACGATGTTTCTGGTCAGCTTTCTCCATCTACCTCTGATCCCACACCTGATCACCGGTTAATCCATTTGATCGAAGGTCATCCTTGATACAGTCCACCCACCTCCGCTTTGGTCTCCCTCTCCTTTTCGTTCCCTGTAACTCCATTTCCATCACTCTTCTCCTAATATACTGTTCATCTCTTCTCATAACATGACTGTACCATCTCAGTCTACTTTCTTGGATCTTATAGAAGGATAATGAGATGTCGGAATATGCGTTTTCTTCATTTATTACAAAAGGTTCGTTCATAAGTACACTGTACACAACTACCCTCTCAGGTGAGGGACTTGTCAACTCGAGCGCCAAAAGGCAACTAAACTCCCTTCGCTACCAAAATGCAATCTTTGCAAAAACATGCTGAGACATAGGTTTTTGTGATATACTTATGAATATTGAGTTCATTTACCTTGACGTACAATACACATCTATATACATGAATTAGACATTAGACACCCATCCCCCCAAGCTCCTCACTCCGGGAGGAGGTGCGCACTCACCCTCACTAGTGTATGATATATGGAGGACACTCCGACCCGGAATAGGGCATGGCATGTACTAAACAGAAATGCAACATAATATATATATATATATATATATATATATATATATATATATATATATATATATATATATATATATATATATATATATATATAGAAATCACTCAAAAAATAACACATATTCCACAAAAAAATAAAAAATTAAATATTGCATGTAAAAATGTACACAATACAATATAAATAATTCCACTCATTTCTTCTTAAGACCTCTCCAACTAAAATACAGAATACCCAAAATGAAAAAAAAATCATAACATCAGTTTTACACAACCTCATCAATAACCTCCCTCTGGTTGCGGGCAATACAGGCTTCTTGGACGGGACAGGGGTAGGAATAGACATTCCTTCATCCCTCGATTTTACTTGTCCGGGTTTACGGCACAATTTCGCAACACAACTCCCCACCATCGTTTCCCCATTTATTTAAATCACTACAACACTTGCACTTGCAACTTTCAACCGGTGGCCACTAGCTGTTTTTCTAAGAAAATCATTCATCTTCCCGCCCTTCTCTTATAACATTAAGTATAACGTATTTACATCTACACATTCTCTAACACTGCCTATCCTCAAGGCTGAACTTTTAATCCCGCAGCCGCTTGCCATTCGGGAACTGCCCCGGCCCCAGTAACCAGGAATCATATGAATACATGAATAATACAGCATCCTCCTGACGGATCTCACTTGACCTATTTAACCTCTAATTGTTTATAGGTTCACTCAGCAATGTTATACGTATTTCCACACTCGGCAAAACTACCACAACATTTTACGTATACATTAAGCATCAACATAAGAACACGTTGTTATCATCAAGTTTATTTAAAGCACGTCGAAAGAAAAAGTCAGGTCTGTTCAAACAACAACAACAGCAAAGGAAAAAAAAAATTCTACTCATCAACTTGAGGGATGTCACCTATGCAGGGTTAAGGAGGAACACTTGGAAACTACCTCTTCAGGCACCACTTATATGTGTGCCTGATGATGTTCAGACACTGCGTCATTAATAATGCTTTGTATCACAACTGTGTTAGATTTAACCATCTTTACTCGGTAAGGACTCAAATACGCTGGCTCTAGTTTGTGTTTCCTAAGTTGTAATCGTTTCAAATACACACGATCGCCCACAAATACTTTTACCGGTGCGGTTTTGAACCGGCCATCATACTTTGAGCTGCGTTTTTCATTAGCTCTTTTCAAAAACCTTTCAGTGTTGTTCATTACTCTCCTCAATAAATCTAATAAATATACGCGGTATTGCTCAGTTGAATAATTTGGCAATTGTTGAGAATTAATGAGTACCATATATGGTAACACAGGATCCTGTCCATACACTAAAAAGAAAGGCGTGTCCCTGAGCGAAGCATTATACGCAAAGTTCAAAGCTAGCTCAGCGGTAGGAAGCATGGCGTGCCAATGAAGGTGGTCATCAGCCACTAAGTAACGTAAAATTCCCACTACTTCCCTATTATGCGATTCCACTAATCCATTTGCTGAAGGCCTATATGTGGTCACTGAAAAGTGTTAAATTTTCATCAAGTCCGTGACCGATTTCACCACCTTATTTATAAACTCAAGACCATTATCACTTATCAAAATTTTTAGGCAACCAAACCTAGTAATGAAAGAGCACAGCGCCTGGGCTAATGAATTTGCAGATTTATTCAACATTGTGTAAGTATGAGTGTACCGAGTAAATACATCCACCAATACACATATATACTTATGTTGTGTTAACCCAGTAGGAAATGGTCCTACTACATCCATATGCACTCTGTAAAATTTAATAGGAATCACAGGCCACTCTCTGGCTTCCGGTACAGTGTTTTTATGTTCTTTGAAACAGTTACAAGCATGACAACCTTTTATATGATTCTCTATAGTTTTTTCATTCCTAACCAAAACAAGGATTCACGTGCTCTCCTTAATGTTCTATCAATCCCTAAATGCCCTGCATACAGACTTGTATGTACAATGTGGATGGCTCATCTAATTAAAGAGGGAGGAAGAACTACCCGTGCACAAAATTCCCCTCCCTTCTTCTCGTAAGCATAATATAAGATATCCTTTTCCATAAAAAACTTCTCACGAGGAACATTCAGAAATTACGGATAACTCTCCGATTCCCCTTTAATCACAGCTCACACTCTTTCCATCTATTCCTCTTTTCTGTCCCTCTCGGACTTATTTTATGTCCCAACCTCCCAAGTCAATCAAACCTGCATCATCAGGGCATTCATTCTAGACACCCCTGGTCATGTTCTCGGTCACCCACATATATTCCCCTTCGCCGCTCGTATCTCTCTCTCTCTCTCTCTCTCTCTCTCTCTCTCTCTCTCTCTCTCTCTCTCTCTCGTCTTCTGCCTGCTCATTGGGAGAATTCACATCCCGTTCTCTATTTTCTCTATTTTGATGGGGTCTTCAATATTTTCCTTACGTTCTTCGTTCCTCTTTTGTGCCCTAGTTGTTACTCCTATTACCGCACCTCTAGAGAGAGCATCAGCTACCTTGTTAGCTTTACCTTCTATGTGGTGAAAACCCTTTATATTAAACTCTAACAATCTCTCAATACATCTAGATCGCTTGTCGAGAGGTGAAATCATTTTTATAACACAAATCACGTAAGGGGCGATGATTACTTTGCAACTCAATCGACTGACCTAATAAAAAGAACCGATGCCTCTCTAGAACCCAAACAATAGCCAAAGCCTCTCGATCGAATGTGCTATAATTCTTTTCTGCCCCTTCTAACGCCCGGGAAGCAAAACAAATTGGTCGCTCTCTTGCTGTTTTCATCTCATTGAGAAACTACATCACCATTAGCTACGCTACTCGCATCTGTTGTCACTGAAAACGGGCAATTAAATCTAAGATATGCGAGTAATTCATTGCTAGTTAAGGCAGCTTTCAAATGTTTAATGGCCCTTTCTTCTTCCCCTCCCCAATTTATTACTTTTTGTTTCTTTAAAGCATCTAAGGGTCTCACTATCTCTCCAAAACCTCTAATGAGTTTACGGTAATACCCAGCAAGCCTTAGGAACCCAGCTACTTCCTTAGAGTTACGTGGCCTGGGGAAATCTCTAATAGCCACTACTTTACTGGGGCAGGGTTGGATACCTTCTGGGGTTATTATGTGACCTAAAAATTCGACCTGTTTACACAAAAATTTGCACTTCGACAAATTTATTTACATACCATTATGTCGTAATGCTTCTAAAACTTTACGAATATTATTATTATGTTCTTCGGCCATCATTACTCTAGAGAAATGACTCGGAGCATTTTTAACAGCGAAAGGGTGAAAATTAAACTGAAATAGTTGATCGTTAGCTATAAATGCCGTTTTACATTTACTGTCTTCCTGAATGGGTATTTGATAGTATCCAGATTTTAAATCAACAGTTGTAAAATATATACTATCCCGTACTTTCACAAGTAATTTTTCGATCGTGGGCAATGGAAATGCATTATCCTTAGTGACTGCATTCAACTTCCTATACTCAACACACAATCTTACCAAGCCATCTTTTTTCCTAACAGCTATAATTGGAGAAGCCCATGGGGATTCGCTCTCCTCGATTATCCCTTGTTCCCCTAATTTATTAATTGCCCTTTCTATCTCTCCCTGGAAATGAATGGGTACCTTATAAGGCCTTGACCTGGTCGGCTCTGCTTGCCCAGTTTCAATGCTAAATGGAAAGCGATCAATCCTCCCGGGTGGCTCATCTCCAATTGCAATTACATCGGAATAATGTCACTAACTACATGTTAATATTCTGACGGACATAATTTTCGTGCTTGCAGAATCAAAGTCTGAGCGAGTTCGTCTGTGCGGGCTGGAGTTGTGGCTCCCAACATCCCATTATAAGCAATTTCACATAACTCTAATTCACACACAGAATCAACTCTTTTATTTGTCAAATTACCTATCGTTATATCAGCTCTGTTCTCTTTTATTTCTGTCAAGCCCTCTAATATCATATGGGCCCAATTGTCATGGGGTTTAACAACGAATTTGGCTCCTTCCGCAAGAGGGCGACACGGGGTCTCTGATATGCTCGTAAAAGTTTGGGGAGACAACACTTCTCCTCTCTCAGGTACAGCTGTTACCCTACTTGAACGTCTCTCCGAGCCCGCACACGCTCTTACTGTCTCATGACTTTCTGTCGGCAAAATGTACCCTGCTGCTTTTACTGTAATTGTATCTTTTCCCCAAAGAATGCAAATTTGATTATTAGAGATAAAATAAATTCCTAAAATAGCCTCGATTCCTGGAATTCCCAAGGTGGGTAAGAAAAAAAAAATCATGTGTACACTTCACAAATCCCACCTTAAATTTGACGATTGTTGTATGGTTTATGTGTAGTTTATTTCCTCCTGGTGTGTCAAGAACGATGGATGCCGCCGACTGTAGTGGGTTTGATGAGAATCTTTTCTCATTCAGTGAAACACTGGTTCCTGAGTCGATCAGGGCTCGAATGGATTTATCTTGCAGATCGATCCTAACTGCAAACATTCATAGACGGCCATTACGAGATATGGGTCATGGGCCAATGACCTCAGCTGTAATGCCGCTACTCCCTAGTGCTGCAAGGGTGAGGTCGGTGTACCGATGGAGGTCCCAGTGCCTCCTCTGTCACGTCTGTCGTCACTGCTTCCTCGGCTACTGCTTGTGATGTCATTTGAGGGGGGCATCGAACTATCTCGTCTCTCTCTTCCTCTATTTCCTTTTCCTCGGATGTTGGGCAGGAGGAGGTGTACGTGTGCCACAGCCTGCCTGCCCTGGTTGTTTTTTGCTGAGCACTCTCGAGATAGATGACCGTAGGCCTGACAAGTGTAACAGCAGGGGGATCCTTGGGTGGGGCATTCCACTCGTCGGTGCCCCTCCCCCCCACACTGCCAACATTTGAAGACTTTGCTAATCTGCTGACTGCATTCACCCTTACCTCTCTTCAGGGGTCGAGTGCTTCTCATGGCTGCCAACTTCTAGGAATTGGGCCAGTTAATCCCAGTCATTTTTTCTTCTGGCATACTGTCTAAAATGTTTTGTATCGCATTCACTACGTCTGCTAACAAGCAATTGTCATCGAACAAATAACCACATAAATATGGATTTACTAAGCTGCGAATATGTTTACGGGCAATTGCTTTTTTGTCACCTTCTGGGAGATTGGCCCTCCGGGTAGTAAACGAATTGCGATCGCGAAAAATACGAGTTGCAAAACTAAGAACTGATTCACCTTCCCGAATTTGGGGTTTGTAATTTTTTTTAGGTCTCCCTTTCTCGCAATAGGCAAGGCATACTTCTCAATTAGGCATCGTTTTATTTCGGTATAACTTCTTAAACTGTCTTGTGGCCAACACATTACCTCCATTGCAAGAGCATCTTTCAGCAATCTAATTACTTGAATAGCTTCTTCTCTTTCCGACCACCCATATGTGGCTACTTCAAAGTCTCTCAAAAACACTTCAATTGATTGAAACTCTTCGTTAGGCCGTTGATCATCAGAAGGCCTAACACTTGCCTGGAGTTCTGGCAACTTTCGAACTACGATTTGCGTATCTTCACTCGGCTGTGCATATGTACTTTAACTTGTGTGCGTTTGGACTTCATTTGTGTACGTCTGATATACTGTGGTTGCGCCCCACGCCTCCTCTCGTTCAACCAAGAATCTGTTCATTAACTGTTCTAAGTTTTCTAACTTATTTTCCAATTCTTGCGTTCTAATTTCCTGTCTATATTCTTCATTGGGAACGCTATATCCCACTGCTGCTTCGTCCTCATCTCCTGCAGCAGCAGCGTCTGCTATGTTATTCCTTGTGTATTTA
>NC_090760.1:66022962-66056997 GCF_036898095.1 Palaemon carinicauda | reverse complement strand
TTTTGTTCCGATTCTTCCTTATCGTCTGAATCTTCATCCTCTTCCTCGGATTCTTCTTCATCCTCCGATTCTTCTTCTTCGTCTGAGTCTTCTTCCTCTGACTCTTCGTCTTCCTCTGATTTTTCCTCTTCTTCTGATTCTTCCTCTTCTTCTGATTCCTCTTCCTCTGATTCTTCCCCTGATTCTTCTTCTTCCTCTGATTCCTCATCACTTACTGAAACTTCAGTATTTTGTTCTGATTCTTCCTCCTCTTCTGAATTTTCCGTATTTTGTTCCGATTCTTCCTCATCATCTGAATCTTCAGTAATTTGTTCTGATTCTTCCTCTTTGTCTGATTCTTCATCCTCTTCTGATTCTTCCATTTCGTCAGGCAAGAAACTAAATCGGTTTTGTACGGAAATACCCGAAAATTCTTCCTCCATTTCGCTTTCAGAAGAATCCGAATTTTCCTCCTCTTCCGAATCTTCAATATTTTGTACTGATTCTTCCTCCTTTTCTGAATCTTCAGTATTTTGAACTGATTCTTCCTCCTTTTCTGAATCTTCAGTATTTGGTTCAGATTCCTCCCTTTCGTCTGAATCGTCATCCTCTTCCACTGACTCTCCCATTTCGTCAGGCAAGAAACTAAATTGGTTTTGAACGGATAAGCCCAAAATGTCTTCCTCCTTTACGCTCTCGGAAGAATCCGAATTTTCCTCCTTTTCTGAAGATTCTTCAATTACGATTTCCACAGTTTCATATTCTTCTTCTGGTTCATTATCCTCCGCTGCTCCCCTAATTTCTACTTGATAATTTCCTTGCAATTCTTCACCATTTTCTGTTTCTTCAGAAGATTCGAAAATTTCTTCTTCACTTGACGTGTCTTCCAATTCGATCTCCAAAGAGTCAGAGTTTTCTTCTGTCTTCTCCTCTGATCCATAAGCGTCACCGGTTTCTTCAATATCGTTAGCTTCCTCCTGTTGGGCATTTGCTCTTTTTTCCTCTTTCTTAGAAGACATAACACTCATCGCAATGATTGCTCCTCCAAGGAAAAGACAACCCGCAGCACCTGCCAACATGAGGTTACTAACCGCTCCATTTTCGAGTGAACAGAAAGGTTTTTTCTGTATTCAAATCCGGAAGCAGTCTTGGGAGTATCCAATAGGATTTCAGGTTTTCGTTTGAATTGGTTGATTTGAGTCTTCATTCCAGTTGCAGTCATTTCGCATTGTTGAGCATCTTCAAAGGCGTTCCACATCCTTCCAACAAATGGGAAGAAGTTTATCGCTCTTCGTAGAAGTGAAGTCTGCGAGCCATTAGTTCCAACTCCTCCTCCAAAGCAGTTCTGCAAGCGCGGCATCTCTGGTAGAAGCCACGAGAACAGCCTGAAGGTCCAAGATTTTTGGAAAGTGTTCAACTTCCCGTTGAGATATAACAGATAATCCTCACAAAGAGAACTTCGTTCCTGAAGAACTCTCTCTCCGTGAGCCAAGTTGAGTCCTCCGAAAAGGGCTCCGACGATTAACAAAAACATTCCAAAGCTGGTTGTAAGCACTTTTGACAATGTAGGATGCATTCTCAAAGTATATACCGACTTCTTCATCTCGTATTAGCTATATTTTGAAAAAATCGATAGATGACAAGGAGACGGCTCCGAAAGATTTTGAAGACATGAAGCCTATTTCTGAGTCTGGGAGCAGGGTTTTGAAGACATGTTGAAGAGTCAAAGGTCTTTGGCATCTCTCCATTAGTTTTCTTGCAAAAATTTATATCTTTTTCTATTTAAAAAATACAAAGAGGAGAGAGAGAGAGAGGGAGATACTGAAGACATCTAGACCTATAAAACGGGTTGAAACCTGCTCTCCGAGTTCCCGAGAGAAATTTCACGTCTTCAAAGTCTTTCGGAGCCGTCTGCTTCTCTCTCTCTCTCTCTCTCTCTCTCTCTCAATTGTTCTTGTTTTTGCACGTTCATTATTCATTCCATATGTTAAAAGCAGTATTCCTCTCTCTCTCTCTCTCTCTCTCTCTCTCTCTCTCTCTCTCTTAATTAATTAATATTTCTTGCCTTTGCACATAGATTGGTGAAAAGTTACCTACTTTTCTTTATATAAAAACCAGTCTCTCTCTCTCTCTCTCTCTCTCTCTCTCTCTCTCTCAATTATGCTTGTTTTTGCTCGGCCATTGTTCATTCTATATGTAACAAGTAATCTCTCTCTCTCTCTCTCTCTCTCTCTCTCTCTCTCTCTCTCTATGTGTATATATATAAAAAAATTATATATATATATATATATATATATATTTTATACATACATACATACATATATATATATATATATATATTTATTTATATATTTATGTATATATATGTATATATATATACATATATATAAATATATATATATATATATATATATATATTATAATCATTATCCGTAGACAATCTTCTGCAGAAATAAAACCTCAGACATGCCCGTCCACTTGCGTTTGTTTATGGTCTTTTTATGCATTTTTCTTTTATAGCTCGTCAATCCATTGTCTTCTCTTCATTCCCCTTTAGATATGTATGTACTGCATATATAACGTGTATATGATAAGGTTACTACGTCCATCCGTATCGTAAAGAACTTTAAACAAACAATTGCTCTCTCTCTCTCTCTCTCTCTCTCTCTCTCTCTCTCTCTCTCTCGCTTTAGGCTCCTTGACCTTTGGCATTGTGATACTTGTAACCTACATTTGCATAATAATCCTCTCTCTCTCTCTCTCTCTCTCTCTCTCTCTCGCTCGCTCTAGACTCCTTGACCTTTGGCATTGTGATACTTGTAACCTACATTTGCATAATAATCCTCTCTCTCTCTCTCTCTCCTCTCTCTCTCTAGGCTCCTTGACCTTTGGCATTGTGATACATGTAACCTATATTTGCATAACAATCCTCTCTCTCTCTCTCTCTCTCTCTCTCTCAGCGATTCTCATTAAGGTATATCCCTAACCTCACCTTACTGTCTTGTGAATCTATTTTCACATCCATTTTATTCCAAATGATTTTTCCTGGAATGAATATATAGAATGAAGGTAATGTATTGCGTTAATAATTAATGTATTGTAATAGATATTCAATTATTGCATTATATTGTATTGTAAATACAAAGGAGACTTTGTTGTGAATATATTGTTAATATTCAGCGAATGTAGAGGTTATTGTATTGAATGGGGTTACTCTACTAAAGCGAGTTGAAATGAAGAGGAGGGTATTGTATTATACAATGACTGCAAAAAAAAGAGGGTATTTTATGATACAATGACTTCAAAAAAGAGGGTATTTTTGATACAATGACTGCAAAAAAGAGGGTATTTTATGATACAATGCCTGCAAAAAAGAGGGTATTTTTTATACAATGACTGCAAGAAAGAGGGTATTTTATGATACAATGACTTCAAAAAAAAGAGGGTTTTTTTTGATACAATGACTGCAAGAAAGAGGGTATTTTATGATACAATGACTGCAAAAAAGAGGGTATTTTTGATACAATGACTGCAAAAAAAGAGGGTATTTTATGATACAATGACTTCAAAAAAAGAGGGTATTTTTGATACAATGACTGCAAGAAAGAGGGTATTTTATGATACAATGACTGCAAAAAAGAGGGTATTTTTGATACAATGACTGCAAAAAAGAGGGTATTTTATGATACAATGACTTCAAAAAAGAGGGTATTTTTGATACAATGACTGCAAGAAAGAGGGTATTTTATAATACAATGACTGCAAAAAAGGGGATATTTTATGATACAATGACTGCAAGAAAGAGGGTATTTTATGATACAATGTATGCAGAAAAGAGGGTATTTTATGATACAATGACTGTAAAAAAGAGGGTATTGTATGATAGTGTCTGCAAAAAAGAGGGTATTGTATGATAGTGTCTGCAAAAAAGAGGGTAGTGTATGATATAGTGTCTGCAAAAAAGAGGTTATTGTATGATACAGTGTCTGCAAAAAAGAGGGTATTGTATGATACAGTGTCTGCAAAAAAGAGGTTATTGTATGATAGTGTCTGCAAAAAAGAGGTTATTGTATGATACAGTGTCTGCAAAAAAGAGGGTATTGTATGAAACAATGTCAGCAAAAAAAGAGGGTTTTGTATGATACAGTTTCAGCAAAAAAGAGGGTATTTTATGATACAGTGTCTGCAAAAAAGAGGGTATTGTATGATTGTATCTGCAAAAAAGAGGGTATTGTATGATACAGTGTCTGCAAAAAAGAGGGTCTTATATGAAGCAGTGTCAGCGAAAAAGAGGGTATTGTATGATACAGTTTCAGCAAAAAAGAGGGTATTGTATGATACAGTATCTGTGAAAAAGAGGGCATTGTATGATCGTGTCTGCAAAAAAGAGGGTATTGTATGATACAGTGTCTGCAAAGAGAGGGTATTGTATGATACAGTGTCTGCAAAAAAAGAGGGTATTTTATGATACAGTGTCTGCAAAAAAGAGGATATTGTATGATACAGTGACTGTAAAAAATTGGGTATTGTATGATACAGTGTCTGCAAAAAAAGTGGGTATTGTATGATACAGTTTCAGCAAAAAAGAGATTGTATGATACAGTGTCTGCAAAAACAGAGGGTATTGCTTGATACAGTGTCTGCAAAATAGAAGGCATTGTATGATACATGGTCAGCAAGAAAGAGGGTATTGTATGATACAGTGTCAGCAATATAGAAGGTCTTGTATGATACAGTATATGCAAAAAAGAGGGTAATGTATAATACAGTTTCAGCAAAATAAAAAAAGGGTATTGCATGATACAGTGCCTGCAAAAAAGTGTATTGTATGATACAGCACCTGCAAAAAAGTGTATTTTATGATACAGTGCCTGCAAAAAATAAGGTATTGTATTAGTGTCTGAAAAAATATGCAATACTTAGGGATGAAAAGTGCAGGGAAGTCTTTATTGCACATGACGTCATCTTGAGCTGGAATACAATTATACCGAAAAAATCTTTTACCATTAATATTCAATTATTAACATTCAAGCCTAATTTAAAAATTATTTGAGAGCAATTTTAAAAGCATAACAAAACGCATTACATTTTTAAAAACTAAATTTTGATTAGCGGTGAAATCACAATGCTGTATTAGTGATGATAATTTTACGATTTGAATTTAGGTTAGAATGAAAACTTTTTCATCATAATTCATAAACTAGAATGAATAAAAAGTTTTTGAATGTTTTATTAGACGAATAAAGAAAATTCCATAGCAAATATATCTTTTGTAAGAAATAAATTGTTTATCATAATAAACGTTTATCGTAAGATTATAGCCATAGTTTGTAGTTTTTGAAAAATTAAGTTAATGCAAATATATATATATATATATATATATATGTATATATATATATATATATGTATGTATATATATATATATATATATATTGTAAAGTGAATGACTTAATTGTTAATAACATCCAAGCTTGCAGTTTTTGTTTAACAAGTGAATCACTTTACAATATATATATATATATATATATATATATTAGCACTCACACTACAATGAAGAGTTAAGCATTATAACAAATAGCCTTACAAATAAGTATGAACCAATATGAGTGTCTGTTTGAACCTAAATAAAGATATTCCCGAAATCAACCAATTTTCCTTTTTTCAATGGAAATATGCAATATAGAATCTTACTTATGAGGTCGTAATGTAATTGTCAACTTGAATAATTAAAAGAATTATATTGATCTTTAAGGAAGGTAGGATGGCCTTACGTATTGATGTTTAGATAATATGGGGAGTTATGGAAATTGGGCGGTAATCAGTGGGACTTGAGCTACCACAAACACATTTGCATAGAGGAGTAACATTACCAATTCTCCAACAAGTGCTAAAAGCTCCTCTTCTTGCTAACTTGCGCAAAATAACAGATAACTTTGGAGCTAAGAAATCTGCTGTCTTTATAAAAAACAAAGGAAAAAATACCATTTGGGTCTACACCTCCATAAGCATCAAGGTCCACCAACAGAGCTTTAATCTCACGAGATCGAAAAGCTAAACTAGTTAGTTTAGCCTCAGGAAAACAGGAATGAGGAAGTTCAAGTTTTTCATTACTCTGTTTACTGTCAAAAACATCAGGCAAAAGGGTTGCCTTTTCCTTTGGACAGTGAGTGACTGAGCCATCTTGTTTAAGCAAAGGAGGAACTGTTGCATCTACACCAAAGAGTGCAGATTTAAGGGTAGACCACCATTTATGTTCCTGAGTTGTACCAGAAAGTGTTTCTTTTATTGTTAAATTGTACCCCTTTTCAGTTGAGGCATAAACTCTCTGAGCAAAAGCTCGAAGCTGAGTATAGTTGTTCCAGGTCAAATCTGATCTGTTACCCTTCCAAAGATGATAGGCCTCCTGTTTCTCCAAATAAGCATGTCTACAATCATCATTGAACCACGGTTTGTCCTTCACTCGGTACCTTAGCACACGAGAAGGGATACGCCTATCAATTATGTTGACTAGATTCTCATTCAGAGGGACAACAGGATCTACACTATTATATAATTGTGACCAATTCAAGCACAAAAGATCATGTAAAATCCCATTCCAGTCTCCTTGGTATTTCATATAAATTTTACAAGAATATGATATATCAGGGACAGGCTGCCCAGTCTTCACTAATAATGGAATCAAGGCATGATCAGATGTCCCGACTGGAGAACCAACCTTACTAGTTATAACGCCAGGGTAGTCAGTGTATACGAGGTCCAAGCAATTACCAGACCTGTGAGTAGCTTCATTTATGATTTGCTCTCAGCCTGATTCAGAGGCAAAGTCTAAAGCCCTTAAGCCATGGCGATCGGTAGGAGAGATAGAACTTAACCACTCCCTATGGTGAGCATTAAAATCACCAACAAAGACAAAAGAAGCCTTTCTATCATCTTCTTGTATCTTAGCCATAATGGTAAGAAGACAATCGAAGATAGAATCATCCATGTCTGGATTCCGGTAGATCGAACACAAATAAAAGTTGTTATGCCTGCCACAAACTTTTATTGCCTGAATCTCATGACATCCACATTGATAGCAGGACTTATGAGAAGCAGGGTACTCTGTCCTAATATACACCGCCATTCCCCTGGCCCCAGGGATGGCATCACGTTTCAACATTATTGGCTTCTTAAAACCAGTTATAAGGAGCTCAGATGAGTGCCTCATATTAGAAACCAAAGTTTCTGAGCACAAAAGAATATCATACTGTCTGGACGCAACTGTAAGGTCTTGGATATTTGCATGAAGACCACGAATATTGCAATACAGAAGACGACATTGACGAAATCTAGGACGTACTGGTCCTGGATTTCGCTCAATGTCTCCAGACAGCATAAGAATTAATAGAAATAAAAAAAGAGACATCATACTTAAAAATTAGATTAACAAGAATTATAACAAAAACAATACGTACAGAATTATAAACAAAGTGATTGATGATACCCATAGACTATAGTAAAAAGTCGGAAAAACTGGTCAACATGGAGGAGCCGATACACCATGCAAGGCTAAATACCCTCCAGGATAGCCACTTCAACTGAAGGGAGGACAGTAAGGATGGTTTTGAGAAGAAAAAGAATCAGAAAAGGAAAAGATGACCTCTTGATAAACCACCAGACATTCATGGCCCCTCTATTAAGCCTGCCCAACACACCATTTCAAAAAAAAAACAAGAGGAAGAAAAAAAAAATAAGATAGAATAGTATGCCTGAGTGTACCCTCAAGCAAGAGAACTCCAACCCAAGACAGTGGAAGACCATGGTACAGAGGCTATGGCACTACCCAAGACTAGAGAACAGTGGTTTAATTTTGGAGTGTCCTTCTCCTAGAAGAGCTGCTTACCACAGCTAAAGAGTCTCTTCTACCCTTACCAAGAGGAAAGTACACTGAACAAATTACAGTACAGTAATTAACCCCTTGGGTGAAGAAGTGTTAAATATCTCATTGTTGTCAGATGTATGAGGAAAGACGAGAATATGTAAAGAATAGGCCAAACTATTCTGTGTAAGTGTAGGCAAAGAAAAAATAAGCCGTGACCAGAGAGAGGGATCCAATGCATTACTGTCTGGCCAGTCAAAGGATCCAATACCTCTCTAGTGGTAGTATCTCAACGGGCAGCTGGTGCCCTGGCCAACCTACTACCTACTACGACCTATATAAGAAAAATGCATAAAAAGGCCATAAACAGACGCGAGAGGACGGGCATGTCTGAGGTTTTATTTCTGCAGAAGATTGTCTACGGATAATGATTATAATATATATATATATATATATATACATATATATATATATACATATATATATATACATATATTTATACATATACATAATATATATATATATATATATATATATATATATATATATATATATATATATTATATATATACAGAGAGAGAGAGAGAGAGAGAGAGAGAGAGACAGAGAGAGAGAGAGAGAGAGAGAGACTGGTTTTTATATAAAGAAAAGTAGGTAACTTTTCACCAATCTCTGAGCAAAGGCAAGAAATATTAATTAGAGAGAGAGAGAGAGAGAGAGAGAGAGAGAGAGAGAGAGAGATTACTTGTTACATATAGAATGAACAATGGCCGAGCAAAAACAAGCATAATTGAGAGAGAGAGAGAGAGAGAGAGAGAGAGAGAGAGAGACTGGTTTTTATTTAAAGAAAAGTAGGTAACTTTTCACCAATCTATGAGCAAAGGCAAGAAATATTAATTGAGAGAGAGAGAGAGAGAGAGAGAGAGAGAGAGAGAGAGAGAGAAAAATACTGCTTTTAACATATGGAATGAATAACAAACGTGCAAAAACAAGAACAATTGAGAGAGAGAGAGAGAGAGAGAGAGAGAGAGAGAGAGAGAGAAGCAGACAGCTCCGAAAGACTTTGAAGACGTGAAGTTTCTTTTGGGAACTCGGAGAGCAGGTTTCAACCCGTTTTAAAGGTCTAGATGTCTTCAGTATCTCCCTCTCTCTCTCTCTCCTCTTTGTCTTTTTTAAATAGAAAAAAATATAAATTTTTGCAAGAAAACTAATGAAGAGATGCTAAAGACCTTTGACTCTTCAACATGCCTTCAAAACCCTGCTCCCAGACTCAGAAAGAGCCTTCATGTCTTCAAAATCTTTCGGAGCCGTCTCCTTGTCATCTATCGATTTTTTCAAAATATAGCTAATACGAGATGAAGAAGTCGGTATATACTTTGAGAATGCATCCTACATTGTCAAAAGTACTTATAACCAGCTTTGGAATGTTTTTGTTAACCATCGGAGCCCTTTTCGGAGGACTCAACTTGGCTCACGGAGAGAGAGTTCTTCAGGAACGAAGCTCTCTTTGTGAGGATTATCTGTTATATCTCAACGGGAAGTTGAACACTTTCCAAAAATCTTGGACCTTCAGGCTGTTCTCGTGGCTTCTACCAGAGGTGCCGCGCTTGCAGAACTGCTTTGGAGGAGGAGTTGGAACTAATGGCTCGCAGACTTCACTTCTACGAAGAGCGATAAACTTCTTCCCATTTGTTGGAAGGATGTGGAACGCCTTTGAAGATACTCAACAATGCGAAATGACTGCAACTGGAATGAAGACTCAAATCGACCAATTCAACGAAAACCTGAAATCCTATAGGATACTCCCAAGACTGCTTCCGGATTTGAATACAGAAAAACCTTTCTGTACACTCGAAAATGGAGTGGTTAGTAACCTCATGTTGGCAGGTGCTGCAGGTTGTCTTTTCCTTGGAGGAGCAATCATTGCGATGAGTGTTATGTCTTCTAAGAAAGAGGAAAAAAGAGCAAATGCCCAACAGGAGGAAGCTAACGATATTGAAGAAACCGGTGACGCTTATGGATCAGAGGAGAAGACAGAAGAAAACTCTGACTCTTTGGAGATCGAATTGGAAGACACGTCAAGTGAAGAAGAAATTTTCGAATCTTCTGAAGAAACAGAAAATGGTGAAGAATTGCAAGGAAATTATCAAGTAGAAATTAGGGGAGCAGCGGAGGATAATGAACCAGAAGAAGAATATGAAACTGTGGAAATCGTAATTGAAGAATCTTCAGAAAAGGAGGAAAATTCGGATTCTTTCGAGAGCGTAAAGGAGGAAGACATTTTGGGCTTATCCGTTCAAAACCAATTTAGTTTCTTGCCTGACGAAATGGGAGAGTCAGTGGAAGAGGATGAAGATTCAGACGAAAAGGAGGAATCTGAACCAAATACTGAAGATTCAGAAAAGGAGGAAAAATCAGTACAAAATATTGAAGATTCGAAAGAGGAGGAAAATTCGGATTCTTCTGAAAGCGAAATGGAGGAAGAATTTTCGGGTATTTCCGTGCAAAACCGATTTAGTTTCTTGCCTGACGAAATGGAAGAATCAGAGGAAGAGGAAGAAGAATCAGAGGAAGAATCAGAACAAATTACTGAAGATTCAGATGATGAGGAAGAATTAATACAAAATACTGAAGACTCAGAGGAGGAGGAAAATTCTGATTCTTCTGAGAGAGAAATGGAGGAAGAATTTTCGGGTATTTCCGTACAATACCGATTTAGATTCTTGCCTGACGAAATGGAAGAATCAGAAGAGGATGAAGAATCAGAGGTAGAGGAAGAAGAATCAGAGAAAGAGGAAGAATCAGAACAAATTACAGAAGATTCAGATGATGAGGAAGAATCGGAACAAAATACGGAAGATTCAGAAGAGGAGGAAGAATCAGAACAAAATACTGAAGTTTCAGTAAGTGGTGAGGAATCAGAGGAAGAAGAAGAATCAGGGGAAGAATCAGAGGAAGAGGAATCAGAAGAAGAGGAAGAATCAGAGGAAGAGGAATCAGAAGAAGAGGAAGAATCAGAGGAAGACGAAGAGTCAGAGGAAGAAGACTCAGACGAAGAAGAAGAATCGGAGGATGAAGAAGAATCCGAGGAAGAGGATGAAGATTCAGACGATAAGGAAGAATCGGAACAAAATACTGAAGATTCAGAAGTGGATGAAGATACAGAAAAAGAGGATGAGGAAACCGAAGGCGGCCCCTGCAAAGGCAAAGGTCGTCATCTGCCAAAACAAGTGCGTGCTAAAGGAATGCCCCGCAGAGGATTCCAGGGTTGTCAAAAGCCTAAAAGACAAAATCCAGGACCAAAAAAGACCAGCAAGAAGGACACAAAGGCCAAGAACCGAAAGAAGCAACATGTTGAAAAACAGCCCAAGATGCACATTCCCAGGAATCAGTTCCAGAGGAACAGAAGGAGGGTGTAAATCTGACGCGTCTTGCTTGGAGGATGCTTGGACCAGCTTACAAGGCTGGCTTTGCAGAAAGGAATAGCTGAGCTGCTTCTAGTATGCTGTGTTCCCTGGTGGGGTCGTACAGGGGCTTCGTCAGGTGAACAAAAGGTCGGATATCTAGGTCTATTCTTTCGGATACTAACCTTCGGGTGGTTCTGGGGGAATAACCTAGAAGACCGGCTATGCAGAGGGTAAACGCTCGGCTTTTTCTACTATGCAGTCAAGTCCTTATAGGATGGCCCAAGAGAGTTCCTCTACTTAAAAAAAAAAAGAAAAAAAAAACTTGTAAATCCCAAAAAATTGTAAAAGCTAAACAATCTAAAAATAAATGATAAAAAAAATTATTAAAAATGGTATAAATATCCAAAAAAAAAAATACTTAAAAAATTTAAAAAAATCTAAAGAATTACAAAAAATTAAAAAATCCAGAAAAAACTAGAAAAAAATTAAAAGGTAAAAAAAAATCCCCCCCCAATTAAAAAAAACAGAAAAGCAGAAAAATATAAAAAGAAAGAAAGTAGGGGAAGAGGGTCGTGGGAACCAAACCTGCAAAAATGAGATGGCCAAACCCACCTGATGAGCCCTTTGGTAAGGGCGAAACCCTTAGGTCTTTCACAGTAGTAGTAGTAGTAGTAGTAGTAGTAGTAGTAGTAGTAGTAGTAACAACATTATATATATATATATATATATATATATATATATATATATATATATATATATACATATATATATACATATATATATATATATATATATATATATATATATATATATATATGTAAAATATATATATATATATATATATATATGATAAATTTTGCAGATTTAGACATGATTTTCATATTCAAATAAGCCATATATTTTTTATACATCAATGTCTGGATTCTCTTAACGACCTCGGGATCAGAGCCCCAGGCGAAATCACACAAAGACAAGAGCTTGTGACCAGCCGGGTAAGTTACTGTTTATACAAGCTTCCCAGACAAGGATTCGACTCCTGGCCGGTCACAAGCTCTTGTTTATGCGTGATTTCGCCTGGGGCTCTGATCCCGAGGTCGTTAAGAGAATCCAGACATTATTGTATCAAGAATATGTGGCTTATTTAAATATATATATATATATATATATATATATATATATATATATATGTATATATATATATACATATATATATATATATATATATATATACATATATATATATATATATTTGTCATGTCAAGGGCCTCAATATTTCAGATAGGTTTACTGAGGGGAATACATTTATCACTACTCTTCCCAAAATTATCGGGGCCAACTGTCTCCCTCTTCAGGTGAGTCGACATACTTGAAGAGGGAGGCAATTGCTCCCCCCCCCCCCCCCCAACCCTTCTGAAGAATGATAGATAAATACATTTGGTACTTTCCTGTTATTGCCCCACCACTAATTTCGTGATATTAACATTATTATTTTTTACACATTTTTTAAATTTCATTTCTGAACAGTCTTTCTATTTTTCTTTTCAGATAAAACAAGCCCACAAATGGATGATTTAAAGACACTCATTCGAAAACTTGACAACGAAGAGAAATGCATAAAATGGTTAAAAGAGGTTGGAATCATGCATTGTTATTATTATTGTTATTATTATTATTATTACTAGCCGAGCTACAACCCTAGTTGGTAAAGCAAGATGCTATGAGCCCAAGGGCTCCAACAGTGAAAATGTGCAAATGGGCACTCAATGAATCTAGGAGGAAACGTGAATGGGTGGCGTTGTTCTAAAAGGGACTGTAGAAGAAAAAGGAGGACGAACGAATATTTGGCTTGTTATATCAAGGCTGCCTTTTGAGGATATAACTCTTCGTTTATTCATGGGCGTATGAGCTGACTTCAATCAAATAATGCGAGAGAGAACTTGGAATAAATCAAAACACAACGGTTGACTGGAACAATTACATGCGAGAGGTATGTCTTTGGAAGCTTCTTAGATATCCTGATGTAATTGGAGGACCAGGTATGAGCTAATGATGGGGGGTTTCGGGGAGACTATAGGTCTACCTGTTGAGTCACCAGCAGCCAATGCCTCGCCACCCTTGGCTCTAGCTTGGGTGGAGAGGCGGCTTAGGCGCTGATCAAATCTGTATATGGTCAGTCTCAGGGGCACTGTCACTGTCCATTGCCTGTGCCATTCATGAGTGACCTTTAAACCTTTGAATTTAATTATGAGTTCTCTTGCTTGAGAGTACACTTGGGCACACTATTCTATCTTATTTCTCTTCCTCTTGTTTTGTTAAAGTTTTTATAGTTTATATAGGAAATAGTTATCTTAGTGATGTTACTATTCTTAAGATATTTTATTTTTCCTAGTTTCCTTTCATCACTGGGAAATTTTCCCTGTTGGGGCCCGTGGGCTTATAGCATCCTGCTTTTCTAACTACGGTTGTAGCTTAGCAAGTAGTAATAATACAGTAATAATAAAAATAATAATAATAATAATAATAATAATAATAACAATAGTAAAAATAATAATTATCATCATTATTATTTTAATGATGTTACTCTTCTTAAAATATGTTATTTTTCCTTGTTTTCTTTCCTCACTGAGCTATTTTCAATGTTCGAGCCCCTGGGCTTATAGCATTCTGGTTTTCCAACTAGGGTTGTAGCTTAGCAAGTAATAATAATAATAATAATAATAATAATAATAATAATAATAATATATGAAGCGACACTAGGATTACTGAGACATCACGAGAGAGAGAACATTCCTCCTGTATTAATTGAATCCTACAGAGCCATGAGAAAGGTGTTACACTATTGCTTCAGAAGGAAATTCTCTTAACGCACAAATAAATGAAAAGAACTGACAGCTTCAGAGACGCAGATCCCTTTTGTCTCTGACACAGAGGCTGCTTGAAGTGGAATTCACTCCGCAAAGAAATATATTGAATGCTATAAATTCTAGATCTATGATTAGCAAACTTTAGAGGTTGGTTTTCTATGTGGGATGCGAGAGAAGAAATGTAAAATGAAATGATGGGAGATCATAGTTAACAATGGAAAAAAACGTTGTATAGACACATACAGAAATATATATATATATATATATATATATATATATATATATATATGTGTGTGTGTGTGTGTGTGTGTGTGTGTGTGTGAGTGTGTGTGTCAGTGCGCGTGTATATGTATGCATGCACATGAAAGTGTGTACATATATATATATAATATATATATATATATACATACATATACATACTTTATATATGTATGTATATAAATATATATTCTATAATATATATAAATTATATATATATATATATATATATATATATATATATATATATATATATATATATATATAATTTCACAGTAACTCATCAGCCCCATGTTGCGAGATTACACGTCTCCACAAAAAGATATGACAAAAAATATAACTACTTTGAAAATAAAAAACGAAATTACTTAAATGATGATTATATATGTATATATATATATATATATATATATATATATATAGAGAGAGAGAGAGAGAGAGAGAGAGAGAGAGAGAGAGAGAGAGAGAGAGAGAGAGAGATTTAATATAATCCATCTATGGTCCCTGCCACAAAAATAAAAAAAAAGGAAAGAAGGTAAAAAGACAAGTCTTCACCGTACCCAAAAACACGAAACCAAAAACCCCAAAAACTCTCGAATGATCTTTCCTCTCCTTCAAAAGTCCTCAACTAGTCCATGGGAAATAGCTTTTTAGGTCAAACAAATTGCAATATTTTGTTTTATTGCATGAACATGTTATATGGACTCTTAGAAACACCATATCCAAAATGGGACAAATTCGGCCATTTTGAAGTTGTGAAAATCACACTTTTAACGTTTTCGAAGGGTACATTTTTACATATTTTCCCGTTTTACTCCAAAACGGTTCATCGTACGAGTAAGAGGAATTGGTACAAAAACGATAGAAAATTAAATTTTGCACATGTTTGTCTCTATAAGTATTTACCCTAAAATTGAATGTTTTTGCGCAAACAAGCCCGGAATTGGAATACACACATTTTGGAGAAACTGAAAAAATTGACTTTGTACTCACATTTACCTGAATATCTCTTAAACTACTAACTTTACGGTAAAATGTCATAGAATTGCTCATCTAGAGTGAAGATTTTTCTTTATTTTGGCGTATTTACTTTTCATTATATCTTTATATTTTGCAAAAGAAACACACACACACACAAATAGACACAATTTTAATTCATACAAAACAGATGAAAATAGAAGGTTCAGTAAAACAAATTGCAATAGTTTATTCTATGCACGAATGTGTCATTTGGACTCTTTGGAACACCACAGTAAATAATATGACAAATTCGGCCATTTTGAATTTGAGTAATTCCATATTCAAAATGGCGACCGTTCTCACTGTTTGAACTGACGTATCTTAAATTTCCACTTTTTAATGCCTGCATGGCCGATAACAGAATATTCTGTTAGCACGAAGCAAGCTTCTGCCACTTCATTGCGGATAATGTTGACCACAATACAGTAACAATTACTGGAAAGGACACTTATCATGGCATGGGTCTGATGTGTGCAGTCACACCACCAGTAGCCACATCTCAAACAGTCATTCGGAATTCAGAATATTTTAAGACCAAGCCAAAAAGTATTGCATTAAAAAGGTATAGAAAACTTGGAAAAGTGGGAGACATGTTGAACTACAAAACAGTATTGTCCATTGTCCATGATGACATCAGCGAACATCTTGATTCTCTTTGGAAGATTTCATTTCCTTATAAATGCAACAGGCCATAATGGTCCGGCTTTATGCAGACCATTACCCGAGGTAGCCATTTAGGAAAAGCATCCTTCCACTTCTTATCAATGGTTGACTAGGATCCAAACAATTTAAGCTGTATCTTTACTACCCTGATGTTTGTAAATGACGAGTGCATGAAATACAACATATCGCCTGTCATCACATTTGATCAACCCTTGTGGCTCAAGGCAAAGCATATCATCAACCATGAAAACCAACTCAAACATATTGTTCTCATCCTCGGCCCATTCCATACCTTAATGAGCTTCCTGTGCACTATGGGTCACATCATGAAAGATAGTGGACTGAGAACACTACTGGACCTTGTGTATGGGCCCAACACTGTCAACCATATGCTGACTGGAAAGGCATATGAGCGAGCAGTACGTGGCCACTTCTTAGTTGATGCTGCTTTGAATGTATCAGTGGTCAAGAAAGCATCAGATCATGAGGCCACTCAGAATTCAATAGATGGAGCAGTACAGAAGTTTGACAAAGTTCTTCGATCAACAGAAACAGAAGTGGAAACTGAAGACTAGGACATATTGGCAGTTGAAGAGAGGCTCAGAGATATTCAGGATCAGCTACAACAGAGCCCAAATGGAAAATTATGGGTTCAGTACATGGAGATGATAGATATCCTGCGATCTGCACTCAGAGGTCAAAGAACCATCCAGACAACATTGTACTTCAGGGCACTACAAAGAATGCTTCCATTTATTGCTGCCTCTGGACACAATAACAACACAAAATCAGCACATCTATTCCTCCAGGACATGGTGGACCTACAGAAAACGAATGAGAAACTCTATGACCAACTTGATGAGTCTGGTTTGTTCTTCATTGGAGATCAGACAGATACTGGGTTGGGTTAGCACCAGATCTTGTTATTGAGCAGGTGTTAATGAAATCCATAAAGTCAACAGGAGGCTTAACACATGGACGAGGTATGGATGAAATTCAACGAACAAAATGTTTACAAGCCATGCCAGTCTTTGCTCAGATAAGTGATGAAGTAAAGAGTGTCCAGGAGAAGACTGGCACTGAAAGAAACAAAGACTTGACTGAATCCAGAAGGATGAGAGATCAGGAGGATACTTCAAAGATTTTCCAGTACCTAGAACAACATAGTCCTTTCACAGAAAATGAGTATTTGTACAACATTATTTCAGGATTATCCGCACCACAGTCAAATGCTCACCTTGCCAAATATTTTGGGAACAATATAATAAAAATGATGGAAGACCAAAATGCAGCAAACTATATCTTCAGAAAGAAACGCCAAATCAAGACAATGGGTCAGAAGATAGTAACAGATGGAGTTGAAGTGCAGGTAGATCCTCAAGCTCTAATTCAGCAGTTACTTGTGATAGCCAGTAATGATGAAATCAGCTTAAGTGAAATCATGAGGTTTGAGCTCTCTGTATACCCACCATCACTGTTCACAAGCAATGAACTTCCTCGAAGTGCCACCAAATCTCAGCTTGCAGATGCCATAGCAAAATCCACTATAAGTCAAGCTGAGTCAATCCCTGATGCTGAATGTTCTGTTTTTGATGGTGGATCCTTGCTTCAACGCATCAAATGGACTGCAGGAGAAACATATGAAGATATTGCATCCAAATATGTTGTTCTTGTCAAGATAAATAGCTATCCTATTGTTATCTTCGATGGATATAGCAATACTGCATCGACAAAATATGACTCACCTGACACGCACTAATGTCTTTACCTTTGGAACTAAGGAGGCATTTCTAGCAAACCATAAAAACAAACGGAGATTTATCAACTTTTTGTCTGAAACTCTGAAGGAGCATGGTGTATCTACAAAGCATGCAGAGGGAGATGCAGATTTTCTAATAGTGCAAGAGGCAGTTAACATGGCAGTTAGCAAGGTAACATACGTTATAGCAGAGGATGATACTGACATTTTGGTGCTTCTCTGTCATCACATGAAGTCTACCAGTCAGCCCCTGTTCATGGTATCACAGAAATCCAATATGAAGCATCCCATTTGGAACATCGGAGAAATTAGTGCACGACTCGGTGAAGAATGCTGCAGGTGTTTGCCATTTATGCATGCTCTGTGTGGATGCGACACCACGTCAAGGTTAAACAAAATAGGAAAGGGAGCTGTACTGAAAAAACAAAGTGTTCTCTGCGAGTGTGCTGTGCCATTCTTGTCTCCCAGCTCAACTCACGAGGAAATAAAAATAGCAGGAGAACGAGCAATTATTCAGATGTACAGCTCTAACAGTGATTGTGCAACTCTTGATGACCTGAGAAAGAAAAAGTTTCTGGGCAAAGTCATCAAGAGTTTGAGAAGTGTTGATGTGAAAGACCTGCCACCTACTAGTGATGCAGCAAAATATCACTCATTCCGGGTTTATTATCAAACACAATTCTGGCTAGGTAACAGTGATATTAAACCTGACGATTGGGGCTGGAAGAGAAATGGAAGAAACTTAATTCCTTGCACGATGGACAACAGCCCTGCGCCTGATGCCTTGCTGAGAGTAATCAGATGCAAATGCAAAGGCTTTTGTGACACTCAGCAGTGCTCATGCAAAAAACACGGGTTATATTGTACAGATTTTTGTGAGGAGTGCCAAACTTGTGTTAACATATTAATAGACGAAGACACTTAACATGATTAATTTAGTTTGTGCATGTATTTTGAGCAACATTGATTGTATTTTTTTATTTCTGTTATTTTCAAACACCGTCAAGAGCTAATCAATAATTTGATGTTTGTCATTTTAGTTAATCTTGCATATATTACAACCATTGTAAAACCCAAGTAAATTGCAAAGGTAATTTTCTTCTTGAAAAATTAAGTGCAGCCTTCATTTTAACCAGGGGCCCACAGAGGTCACGGGTGAAAACTGATGTCTGCAGTAATTTCCTGGAGACCATGTTTTTTTGAGTAATAGATATATATATATATATATATATATATATATATATATATATATATATATATATATATATATATATATATACAGTATATATATACACACATATATATATGTATATATATATATATATATATATATATATATATATATATATATATATATATATATATATATATATATATATATATATATATATTTAAAAGTGGAAATTTTAGAGGATACTTCCATTCACACAATGAGAACGGCCGCCATTTTTAATACGGAATTACGCAAACTCAAAATGGCCGAATATGTCATATTATTTACTGTGGTATTCCAAAGAGTCCAAATGACACATTCGTGCATAGAATAAACTATTGCAATTTGTTTTACTGAACTTTCTATTTTCATCTGTTTTCCATGAATTAAAATTATGTCTATTTTTGTGTGTGTGTTTCTTTTACGAAAATATCAAGATATAATGGAAAGTAAATACGTCAAAATAAAGAAAAATCCTCACTCTAAAGGAGCAATTCTATGGCATTTTACCGTAAAGTTTGTAGTTAAGGAGATATTTAGGTAAATGTGAGTACAAAGTCGATTTTTTCAGTTTCTCCAAAATGTGTGAATTTCAATTCCGGGCTTGTTTGCGCAAAAACTTTCCATTTTAGGGTAAATACCTATGAAGACAAACATGTGTAGAATTTAATTTTCTATTGTTTTTGTACCAATACTTCTTACTCGTACGATGAACCGTTTTGGAGAAAAACGGGAAAATATGTAAAAATGTACCCTCCGAAAACGTTAAAAGTGTGATTTTCACAACTTCAAAATGGCCGAATTTGTCCCATTTTGGATATGGTGTTCCTAAGAGTCCATATAATATGTTCATGCAATAAAACAAAATATTGCAATTTGTTTGACTAGATAACCTTTTTTGGCCTATTTCCCATGGACTAGAATGGATAAGAAGCCTAATCATTCCCATATATAAGGGGAAGGGAGACATCCAGGAATGTGGCAACTACAGAGGCATAAAGCTGATAAGCCATACTATGAAAATATGGGAGAAGATCATTGAGAAGAGATTCAGAGATGAAACAATAATTGATGAGGAACAGTTTGGATTCATGCCTGGGAGAGAGACTGTAGAAGCAATATTTGCTTTGAGGCAGACGATAGAAAAACATCGGGAGAAACAGAAAGGATTGCATATGGTCTTTATTGACATGGAGAAGACATACGATCGAGTACCACGTCAGGAGCTGTGGAGATGTATGAGAGAAAAGGGAGTCCCTGAGAAATACGTAAGAATCACATAAGATGTGTATGAAAAGGCAGAAGCAAATGTTAAGAGCAATATAGGCCTAACAGAAAGTTTCCCAGTAAATGTGGGACTACATCGGGGGTCTGCATTGACCCCTTACCTATTTGATCTGGTCATGGATGTAGTAACACAAGGTATTAGAGATCAGTCTCCTTGGTGTATGCTTTTTTCTGATGATGTTATACTGTGTAGCACTAGGCTAGAGGTAGTAGAAGAGAAACTGGAAGAGTGGAGAAGAGAAATGGAAAATAGGGGATTGAAGATCAGCAGGAAAAAGACAGAGTATTTGAGATTGAAAAATGGCGAGAATGGGGAAGTTAGTTAGATTGAAAAGAGTTGAAAATTTCAGGTATTTAGGATCCACAGTTGCAGAGGATGGTGATCTGGGGGCAGAAATAAACCACAGAATACAAGAAGGATGGAAGAATTGGAAAAAAAGTGCGTGGAGTACTATGCGACAGGAAAATAGGGGTGAAGTTGAAAGGTAAAGTACACAAGACAGTTGTGAGACCGGCAATATATAAGACTGAAGAGAAGAAGATAGATGTGGCAGATATGAGAATGTTGAGATGGATGTGTGGGGTGACAAGAAGAGATACGATACGGAATGAGGTAATTAGGGGTACCACAGGAGTTAGAAAACTATCAGGTAAGATCCACGAAAGTAGACTGAGATGGTACAGTCATGTCATGAGAAGAGATGAACAGTATATTGGGAGAAGAGTGATAGAAATGGAGGTAAAGGGAACGAGAAGGAGAGGGAGACCAAAGCGAAGGTGGGTAGACTGTATCGGGGATGACCTTCGATCAAATGGATTAACCGGTGATGAGGTGTGAGACAGAGGTAGATGGAGAAAGCTGACCAGAAACATCGTCCCCACATAGAAGTGGGAAAAGACAAAGAAGAAAAAGATGATGTATATATATGTATGTATATGTATATATATGTATATATAAGTATGTATATATATATATATATACATATATATATATATATATATATATATATATATATATATATATATATATATATATGACCCATGCAGACAGATAATGAGACGTAGGAATATGGGTTTTCTTCATTTATTACAAAAGGTTCGTTCGTAAGTACACTGTACACAACTACCCTCTCAGGTGAGGGACTTGTCAACTCGAGCACCCAAAGGCAACTAAACTCCCTTCGCTACCAAAATGCAATCTTTGCAAAAACATGCTGAGACATAGGTTTTTGTGGAATACTCGTGAATATTGAGTTCATTTACCTTGACGTACAATACGCATCTATATACATGAATTAGACATTACTCCCCCCCCCCCAAGCTCTTCACTCCGGGAGGAGGTGCGTACTCACCCTCACTAGCGTATGATATATGGAGAACACTCCGACCCGGAATAGGCATGGAATGTACTAAACAGAAATGCAACATAATATATATATATATATATATATATATATATATATATATATATATATATATATATATATAGAAATCACTCAAAAAATAACACATCTTCCACACAAAAAATAAAAAATAAAATATTGCATGTAAAAATGTACACGATACAATATAAATAATTCTATTCATTTCTTCTTAAGATCTCTACACCTAAAATGCAGAATACCCAAAGTGAAAAAATAAATCATAACATCAGTTTTACACAACCTCATCAATAACCTCCCTCTGGTTGTGAGCAATACGGGCTTTTTGGGCGGGACAGGGGTAGGAATAGACATTCCTTCATTCCTCGATTTTACTTGTCCGGGTTTACGGCACAATTTCGCAACACAGCTCCCCACCACCGTTTCGCCATTTATTTAAATCACTACAACACTTGCCCTTGCAACTTTCAACCGGTGCCCACTAGCCGTTTTTTCCGAGAAAATCATTCATCTTCCCGCCCTTCTCTTATAACATTAAGTATAAGGTATTCACATCTACACATTCTCTAACACTGCCTATCCTCAAGGCTGAACTTTTAATCCCGCAGCCACTTGCCATTCGGGAACTGCTCCGGCCCCAGCAACCAGGAATCATATAAATACATGAATAATACAGCATCCGCATGAAGGATCTCACTTCACCTATTTAACCTCTGATTGTTTATAGGTCCACTCAGCAATGTTATACGTATTTCCACAATCGGCAAAACTACCACAACATTTTACGTATACATTAAGCATCAACATGAGAACACATTGTTATCATTAAGTTTATTTAAAACACGTCAAAAGAAGAAATGAGGTCTGTTCAAACATCGACTACAGCAAAGGGAAAAAAAATTCTACTCATCAACTCGAGGGATGTCACGTATGCAGGGGTAAAGAAGAACACTTGGAAACTACCTCTTCAGGCACCACATGTATGTGTGCCTGATGATGTTCAGACACTGCGCCATTAATAATGCTTTGTATCAAAACTGTGTTAGATTTAACCATCTTTACTCGGTAAGGACCCAAATACGCTGGCTCTAGTTTGTGTTTCCTAGGTTGTAATCGTTTCAAATACACACGATCGCCCACAAATACTTTTACCGGTAGGGTTTTGAACCGGCCATCATACCTTGAGCTGTGTTTTTCATTAGCTCTTTTCAAAAACCTTTCAGTGGTGTTCATTACTCTCCTCAATAGATTTAATAAATATACACGGTATTGCTCAGTTGAATAATTTGGCAGTTGTTGCGAATTAATGAGTACCATATATGGTAACACAGGATCCTGTCCATACACTAGAAAGAAAGGTGTGTCCCTGGGCGAAACATTATATGCAATGTTCAAAGCTAGCTCAGCTGTAGGAAGCATGGCGTGCCAATGAAGGGCTCATCGGCCACTAAGTAAGGCAAAATTCGCACTACTTCCCTATTATGCGACTCTACTAAGCCATTTGCTGAAGGCCTATATGCGGTCACTGAAAAGTGTTCAATTTTTATCAAGTCCGTGACCGATTTCACTACCTTATTTATAAACTCAAGACCATTATCGCTTATCAAAATTTTCGGGCAACCAAACCTAGTAATGAAAGAGAACAGCGCCTGGGCTAATGAATTTGCAGATTTATCCAACATTGTTTAAGTATGAATGTACTGAGTAAATGAATCCACAAATACAAATATATACTTATGTTGTGTTAACCCAGTAGGAAATGGTCCTACTACATCCATATGCACTCTATAAAATTTAATATGAATCACAGGCCACTTTCTGGCTTCCGGTACAGTGTTTTTATGTTCTTTGAGACAGTTACAAACATGACAACCTTTTATATAATTCCCTATAGATTTTTTCATTCCTAACTAAAAGAAGGATTCACATGCTCTCCTTAATGTTCTATCAATCCCTAAATGCCCTGCAAACAGACTTGCATGCACAATGTGGATGGCTCATTTAATTAAAGACGGAGGAAGAACTACCCGTGCACAAAATTCCCCTCCCCTCTTCTCGTAAGCACAATATAAGAAATTATTTTCAATAAAAAAAAACTTCTCACGAGGCACATTCAGAAATTACGGATAACTCTCCGTTTCCCCTTTAATCACTGCTCGCACTCTTTCCATCCATTCCCTTTTTCTGTCCCTCTCGGACTTCTTTTATGTCCCAACCTCTCAAGTCAATCAAACCTGCATCATCAGGGCATTCATTCTGGACACCCCTGGTCATGTTTACGGTCACCCACATATATTCCCCTTCGCCGCTCTCTCTCTCTCTCTCTCTCTCTCTCTCTCTCTCCCGTTTTCTGCCTGCTCATCGGGAGAATTCACATCCCGTTTTCTATTTTCTCTATTTTGATGGGGATCTTCAATATTTTGGTTACGTTCTTCATTCTTCTTTTGTACCCTAGTTGTTACTCCTATAACTGCACCTCTAGAGAGAGCATCAGCTACCTTGTTAGCTTTACCTTCTATGTGGTGAAAACCCTTTATATTAAATTCTAACAATCTCTCGATACATCTCACTTGTCGAGAGGTCAAATCATTTTTATAACAAAAATCACGTAAGGGGCGATGATCACTTTGCAACTCAATCGACTGACCTAATAAAAAGAACCAATGCCTCTCTAGAACCCAAAGAATAGCCAAAGCCTGTACTATAATTCTTTTCTGCCCCTTTTAATGCCCGGGAAGCAAAACAAATGGGTCACTTTCTGCCTTTATCATCTCATTGAGAAACTACCACCAGTAGCTACGCTACTCGCATCTGTTGTCACTAAAAACTGGCGATTAAATCTAGGATATGCGAGTAGTTCATTGCTAGTTCAGGCATCTTTCAAATGGTTAAAGGCAGTTTCTTCTTCGCCTCCCCAATTTATTACTTTTTGTTACTTTAAAGCATGTAAGGGTCTCGCTATCTCTCCAAAACCTCTAATGAGTTTATGGTAATACCCAGCAAGCCCTAGGAACCCAGCTACTTCCTTAGAGCTACGTGGCCTGGGGAAATCTCTAATAGCCGTTACTTTACTGGGGCAGGGTTGGATACCTTCTGGGGTTATTATGTGACCTAAAAATTCGACCTGTATACACAAAAACTTGCACTTTGACAAATTTATTTACATACCATTATGTCATAATGCTTCTAAAACTTTACGAATATTATTATTATGTTCTTCGGCCGTTTTCCCTGTAATTATGATATCGTCTAAATAAACAAGAACATTATGAGTAATTAAGGGCGACAAAACCACCATCATTACTCTAGAGAAATGACTCTGAGCATTTTTAACACCAAAAGGAAGAAAATTGAAGTGAAATAGTTGACCATTAGCTATAAATGCCGTTTTACATTTACTGTCTTCCTAAATGGGTATTTGATTGTATCCAGATTGTAAAATATATACTATCCCGTACTTTCACAAGTAATTCTTCGATCGAGGGCAATGGAAATACATTATCCTTAGTGTCTGCATTCAACTTCCTATACTCAACACACAATCTTACCGAGCCATCTTTTTTCCTAACAGCTACAATTGGAGAAGCCCAGGGGCATTCGCTCTCCTCAATTATCCCTTGTTCCCTTAATTTATTAATTTTCCTTTCTATCTCTCCCTGGAAATGAATGGGTACCTTATAAGGCCTTGACCTGATCGGCTCCGCCTGCCCAGTTTCAAAGCTAAAGGGAAATCGATCAATCCTCCCGGGTGGCTCATCTCCAATTGCAATTACATCGGAACAATATCACTAACTACATGTTAATATTCTGACGGACATAATTTTCGTGCTTGCAAAATCAAATTCTGAGTGCGTTCGTCTGTGCGGGCTGGAGTTGTGGCTCCCAACTTCCCATTATAAGCAATTTCACATAACTCTAATTCACACACAGAATCACTTCCTAAAACAACTCTTTTATTTGACAAATTAACTATCGTTATATCAGCTCTGTTCTCTTTTATTTCTGTTAAGCCCTCTAATATCATATGGGCCCAATTGTCATGGGGTTCAACAACGACTTTGGTTCCTTCCGCAAGAGGGCGATACGGGGTCACTGGTATGCTCGTAAGGGTCTGGGGAGACAACACTTCTCCTCTCTCAGGTACAGCTGTTACCCTACTTAAATATCTCTCCGAGCCTGCACGCTCGCTTACTGTCTCATGACTTTCTATCGGCAAAATGTACCCTCCTGCTTTTACTGTTATTGTATCTTTTCCCCCAAAAATGCAAATTTCATTATTAGAGATGAAATCAATTCCTAAAATAGCCTTGATTCTTGGAATTCCCAAGGTGGGCAAGACAAAAAAATCATGTGTACACTTCACAGACCCCACCGTAAATTTGACGATTGTTGTATGGTTTATGTGTAGTTTATTTCTTCCTGGTGTGTCAAGAACGATGGATGCCGCCGACTGTAGTGGGTTTGATGGAAATCTTTTTTCAATCAGTGAAACACTGGCTCCTGTGTCGATCAGCGCTCGAATGGATTTATCTTGCAGGTCGATCCTAACTGCTAACATTCCTAGACGGCCATTACGAGATATGGGTTCCGGACCAATGACCTCAGCTGCAATACCACTGCTCCCTGGTGCTGCAGGGGTGAGGTCGGTGTACCGATGGAGATCCCAGTGCCTGCTCTGTCACGTCTGTCGTCACTGCTTCCTCGGCTACTGCTTGGGATGTCATGTGAGGGGGGCATCGAACTATCTCGTCTCTCTCTTCCTCTATTTACTTTTCCTCGGATGTTGGGCAGGAGGAGGTGTGCGTGTGCAACAGCCCGCCTAGCTTGGGCGTTTTTTGCTGAGCACTCTCGAGATAGATGACCGTAGGCCTGACAGGTGTAACAGCGCGGGGATCCTTTGCCTGGGGCACTCCACTCGTCGGTGCCCCTCTCCCCCCACACTGCCAACATTTGAAGACTTTGCTAATCTGCTGACTGCATTCCCCTTTACCTCTCTTCGGGGGTCGAGTGCCTCATATGGCTGCCAACTTCTCGGAATTGGGCCAGTTATTCCAAGTCATTTTTTCTTCTGGCAAACTGTCTAAAATGTTTTGTATGGCACGCACTACGTCTGCTAACGAGCGATTGTCATCGAACAAATAACCACATAAATACGGGTTTACTAATCTGCGAATATGTTTATGGGCAATTTGGAGATTGGCACTCCGGGTAGCAAACGAATTGCAATCGCGAAAAATACGAGTTGCAAAACTAAGAACTGATTCACCTTCCCGAATTTTGTGTTTGTAATTTTCTTTTAGGTCTCCCTTTCTCGCATCAGGCAAGGTATACTTCTCAATTAAACGTCGTTTTATTTCGGTATAACTTCTTAAACTGTCTTGTAGCCAACACATTACCTCCATTGCAAGAGCATCTTTCAGCAATCTAATATCTTGAATAGTTTTTTCTCTTTCCGACCACCCATATGTGGCTACTTCAAAGTCTCTCAAAAACACTTCAATCGATTTAAACCCTTTGTTAGGCCGTTGATCATCAAAAGCCCTAATACTTTCCTGGAGTTCTGGTAACTTTCGAACTACGATTTGCATATCTTCACTCGGCTGTGCATGTGTACTTTCACTTGTGCGCGTTTGGACTTCGTTTATGTACGTCGGATATGCTTTGGTTGCTCGCCGCGCCTCCTCTCTTTCAACCAAGAATCTGTTCAGTAACTGTTGTAAGTTTTCTAACTTATTTTCCAATTCTTGCATTCTAATTTCCTGTCTATATTCTCATATACATATTCTTATATATATATATATATATATACTATATATATATATATATATATATATATATATATATATATATATATATATATATATATATATATATACATATACTGTATATATATATATATATATGTATATATACTGTATATATATATATATATATATATATATATATATATATATATATATATATATATATATATATATATTATTAGTAGTAGTAGTAGCCAAGCTACAACCCTAGATGAAAAAGCAAGATGCTATAAGCCCAAGGGCTCCAATAGGGAAAAATAGCTCAGTGAGGAAAGGAAATAAGGAAATAAATAAATGATGAGAATAAATTAACAATAAATCATTCTAAAAACAGTAACAACGTCAAAACAAATATATCCTATATAAACTATTAACAACGTCAAAAGCAGTTATGCCAAATATAAACTATAAAAAGACTCATGTCAGCCTGGTCATATATATATATATATATATATATATATATATATATATATATATATATATATATATATATATATATATATATATCAACAACATCAACAAATGCAGTCATTTTTAGTCCACTGCAGATGAAAGGTCTCCGACATATTAATTCAAATCGGGATTTTCGTCACCGCGCTGGCATAGCTCACAGAAAACCAACCTAGTATGGGTAACCCTCAAAAGTACAGCTTTGCTTATCATGACGACCCGCAAACCCTTCCACTACGTGATAAGTCCTGCAAGTTCAAAGTTGGAGCAAATGTTTTTATGTTGACCAGGCTGACATGAGTCCTTTTATAGTTTATATATGACATATTGTGGAGGATTTATTTTTGCTTTATTTTTATTTTTTTGTTTTTGCCAAATCCTGTGAGAGAGAGAGAGAGAGAGAGAGAGAGAGAGAGAGAGAGAGAGAGAGAGAGAGAGAGAGAGAGAGAGAGAGAGAGATATTGTGTTAGCGAGCGAAAGTAGTTAGGTTAACGATCGTTTGTGGTGAGAAAGACTGTTGGTTTAAATGAGATTGTTTGTTTACATTTTTTAGTTAGGTTACGACAGAGGTGAATGTTTCGGAGCGAATGCTTTTTTTATTTGACTGCAGCTTGAGACAGTTCGTTTGTGAATGCTGGATTATATTTTATATCATTTTTCGACCAGCGAGAAAGTGTTTATATATTTCAAAAGTAAGTACAGTTTTGTTTATCTTTGCTTATAGTGATTGTGAATGATAGGAACAATTTATTATTTATCTTTGATTATAGTGCGATAGTTCAGTTAGTTAGGAGTGTTCATAAGTGTTTTTCTTTTTCATATTGGCAGGCCGTAATTCCTCCTTTGGTGAGGCTAACTCCTTTGGAGAGTTATTTTCCGAATGCTGATATATAGTTGATGACCTGGCCTGTGATTGATTTTGTATTAAGACTGCTCTTTGGATTGACGATTGTTGATGACCGGCCCGTTTACTTCCGATTGATGATGATGATGATGATGATGTTGATGATGATGAGTATAAGTTCCATCCTAATCACCGAGACAGTTGTGGCAAATTGCCACACAGTTTAATGTTATTTTAAAAGCTGTGATTGTGATAGTTGCCGTAAAAGACTGTCGGCTTTGTGTTGGTGTTCATATATATATATTTATTTTTGGGTGTTGGTTTGCGGTGTAATTTAAGTTTGTTAGGGTTTTTTTGTGTTTATTTGGATGGTATTACGTTTTATTTATCTTTAGTGTTAAGTTTTGAATAGTTTAAAGTGTTAAGTTTTGAGTGGTTTAAAGTATTTATTTTGAATGTGGATGGTTTATGATTTATTTCAAGTTTTAAGAATTATAGTTTTAAGGTTATGTTTTGTTTTGTCCTTTTGTCCAAGAGTCTGGTTGTAGATTACGTAAGGGGAAAGTTTGTTTTGTGGAGACCATTGTCAGTAAGTGTGATTCAAGGTGTGGGGGTTGTCCTTGCAACATCCCGCCACATTATTTTGGCGCCCGAACAGGGACTGCCGAGGTGGGATAGAAGCTGGACTGTTGGACGAAGGACGGAATTAGGATTAAGGTTGATGAAAAATGGAGGAGCAATTAAGTGTTTTGAGGGAGGAATTGCGGCTGAGTAAGGAGCGTGAGGAGAGGTTGCTAGTAGAGAATGAGAGGTTGAACTGGGAGAATGCGGCGATGCAGAAGGAGCTTAGGGAGTTAAAGGGAACTGTAGCGAAAGTGGAAGAATGGTTTGAGATGAGGATGAAAGAGAATGAGGAACGAATGGAGAACCGATTGGAAGATATGATGGGGCAAGTCATGGGATGATGAAAACTATAATGGGTGAAGGTGCAGTCGGAGGAGTGTCCTCAGCTTCGGGTAATGGGTTGGTAGTGGAAGAGAAGGTTAAGGTAGGTGATAATGGGAAAGGAAGTGATAGTGATAGTAGTAATAGTGATGGTGATATTGAAAATAAGGGAATTAGGCATAGTGAGGATGAACAGAAAGGTGAGAGGAAAGATGAAAGGAAAGGTAAAAGTGATGTGAAGAAAGAGAAGAAAAAGTATCAGGCTGATAGCAAGGACGATCGTGAATGGGTGAAAGTGGTAAGTAATAAAAAGGGTAAGAAGGGAATGGTTAAGGATAGGAATTTAAGTGTGGAAGTGGATTCATTGTATTCAAATGAGGAAGAAGGAACAAGGGAGTAGACAGTGATGATAGCAGTGAGAATGAACGTGATGTGTGTAAGACTGTGTTTATGAGAGAGGTACCTCGGTGTGAAAGGTTCAATGAGCATAGCAGTAGGGATGTATATGATTTTTTCAAGGAGTATGAGAGGTATTGTCAGGATAAGTATGGTGATAGTAAAAGAGTTTGGGCTAGGGAGTTAGGAGAATATTTGACTGGGTATTTGTTGACGATGTATGGAGTGATAATGAGTGTAGGGGACGTTGATTATGAAAGTGTGAAAAAGAGAATAATTGAGCAGGTAAAACGTATGAAAGGAAGTGTTAAGTATAAGCGTAAGAATTATTTTGATGAAGCACAGATGAATGCAGGAGAAGCGATATCGATGTATGTATGTAGGTTGGAAACTTTAGCTAGGAAGAAGTATGGGGATGAAGGTATAAATGAGAATAAGGAGTTAATGAAGAAGTTTTTGGCTACTGTACCCGAGAATGTGGCTGAGTTTGTTAATTTGAAACGGAAGGAGAAAATGAGGTGGACGAAAGAAAGATTGACATGGGATGATATTTTAGAGATAGTTGAGGATTACGAGTTGGATAGATGTATGAAAGAAATTAAATCTGTGAGTGTAAGAACTGGAATGGAGGAAAGTGTGCCAGAATTTGTTAGTTTTAGAGATGCTGTTATGAGAGGACCGATGAGGGTAGCTGATAGTGTAGTAGATAGGAGTATTAGGGCGAGTAATGTGGGAATACCTGTAAGGACAAATGAAGGGTTTAGGCAAGGGAATCAGGTTTGGAGGGATAGGAGTGCTAGTGCGCCGCAAGATAGGTCAGGTAGTTGTATCCGTGAAGAGAAGTGTTATAGATGTGGGAAAGTAGGTCATAAGAAGAATGAATGTAGATGGGCTCTAGGTGCTTGTTTTGGATGTGGTGAGGTAGGGCATAGAATTAGTGAGTGCAAGAAAGAGAAAGGGATAAAATGTTATCGGTGTGGTATGACTGGGCACATAGCGAGTGGATGTCGGAGTAATCGTACAAATGTGATTTGCGGTAATTGTGGTAAGGATGGTCATTATGCTAGAATGTGCAAGGAGCCACGGGGTAAGTGTACTGAATGTGGTGCAGATGGGCATGTAGCCAGGGTATGTAGGAAGAAGGGAGTGAATCAGCCAGGATGTTCGGGAAACTAGAGTGTGAGAGGGTTCAGCTGGGTGAGTTCTCCTGTGTGTGTGGAAGGAATAGGATCAATGTTTGTGAGAATGGGATGAATAATTGGTTAGAAATGAGCAAGTATGAATCTAGTATGCATGAAAAGTTAGGGCTGGAAAATAAACAATTAGTGTTAGTTGAATATAGGAAAAAGAAGCGTTTGAAAGTTTTAAGTGAGGAGAAAGTGCAAGGGAAATTCATAGGTATAGGTAAGAATACGAATAAGTATGACAAGGGTGTAAATGTACAAGTGAGTGTGGAGGATAAATGTATTAATACAGATGAAACGTGGCTGAGTATGAATGATACCTATAGTGTGTGTGGCTTTTCCTTAGGTGATGTAAAAGAAAGGATGACGAATGCGAGAGTGAGAGATAGGAGAATGATTAGTAGTATGAATGAATCTTTTACTAAAGTTGAGAATGTTTTTGATGAAATGGATAAACTGTTTACAGAAATGAGTGTAATTATAGGGCCAGATGAGAACGAGGTAGATATGATTGTACATGATATATTAGATGATAGGGATTTAGATAGGAATAGTGTTAATGTAGCGAATGATTGTGATAAGGAAGAAGTGAATGAGAGAGTATATGGAGGCCCAGTTACTCGGAGTAGAGGTCCCGTTCCCGACTGCGACTGGGTTATGAAAAAAATAATGTAAGTGTTGTGTGAGAAGGATTTGGCAAAGTAAGGGGGGAGGAATGTGGAGGATTTATTTTTGCTTTATTTTTATTTTTTTTTTTTTGTTTTTGCCAAATCCTGTGAGAGAGAGAGAGAGAGAGAGAGAGAGAGAGAGAGAGAGAGAGAGAGAGAGAGATATTGTGTTAGCGAGCGAAAGTAGTTAGGTTAACGATCGTTTGTGGTGAGAAAGACTGTTGGTTTAAATGAGATTGTTTGTTTACATTTTTTAGTTAGGTTACGACAGAGGTGAATGTTTCGGAGCGAATGCTTTTTTTATTTGACTGCAGCTTGAGACAGTTCGTTTGTGAATGCTGGATTATATTTTATATCATTTTTCGACCAGCGAGAAAGTGTTTATATATTTCAAAAGTAAGTACAGTTTTGTTTATCTTTGCTTGTAGTGATTGTGAATGATAGGAACAATTTATTATTTATCTTTGATTATAGTGCGATAGTTCAGTTAGTTAGGAGTGTTCATAAGTGTTTTTCTTTTTCATATTGGCAGGCCGTAATTCCTCCTTTGGTGAGGCTAACTCCTTTGGAGAGTTATTTTCCGAATGCTGATATATAGTTGATGACCTGGCCTGTGATTGATTTTGTATTAAGACTGCTCTTTGGATTGACGATTGTTGATGACCGGCCCGTTTACTTCCGATTGATGATGATGATGATGATGATGATGTTGATGATGATGAGTATAAGTTCCATCCTAATCACCGAGACAGTTGTGGCAAATTGCCACACAGTTTAATGTTATTTTAAAAGCTGTGATTGTGATAGTTGCCGTAAAAGACTGTCGGCTTTGTGTTGGTGTTCATATATATATATTTATTTTTGGGTGTTGGTTTGCGGTGTAATTTAAGTTTGTTAGGGTTTTTTTGTGTTTATTTGGATGGTATTACGTTTTATTTATCTTTAGTGTTAAGTTTTGATTAGTTTAAAGTGTTAAGTTTTGATTGGTTTAAAGTATTTATTTTGAATGTGGATGGTTTATGATTTATTTAAAGTTTTAAGAATTATAGTTTTAAGGTTATGTTTTGTTTTGTCCTTTTGTCCAAGAGTCTGGTTGTAGATTACGTAAGGGGAAAGTTTGTTTTGTGGAGACCATTGTCAGTAAGTGTGATTCAAGGTGTGGGGGTTGTCCTTGCAACATCCCGCCACAATATCTTTTTTTGACATTGTTAATAGTTTATATATGACATATCTGTTTTGATGTTGTCACTGTTTTTAGAATAATTTATTGTTAATTTATTCTCATCCTTTATTTATTTCCTTATATCCTTTCCTCACTGGGCTATTTTTCCCTGTTGGAGCCCTTGGGCTTATAGCATCTTGCTTTTCCAACTAGGGTTATAGCTTGGATAGTAATAATAATAATAATAATAATAATGATAATAATAATAATAATAATAATAATAATAATAATAATAATAATAATAATAATAATAATAATAATTCGATTCCTGAGTGACCCAGAAGGCTTAAGTCTCGTTCAGTTAACTTTCTGAAAGTAAGTATCTGGAAGATGATCAAATGTAGTGGATCCGAGCCAAGGAAGAAAGTATGCAAGGATAACAGCCGCATCCCAAAAACCATTGCATATCTTTAGCAAGTTTCGTGATATTAAACACTGTATTGTCTATATATAACCTTCTTGTGTTTAAACGTTTAAAGGTTGCTCATGAATGGCAGAGGCAAGGGACAGTAACAATGCCATAGACACTGACCATACATACATATGATCAGCGCCCAAACCTCCTCTCCACCCAAGCTAGGATCAGGGAGGGCCAGGCACCCTTGGGCACCCCATATTCAGCTCACGAGGATGATAAAGTTGTAGACACTTAAAAGAAACTATCGAACTTAAGCGGGACTCGAACCCCAGTCCATCAGATCACCAGGCAGGGACGTTTCCAATAAGCTACCACAACAGACGCCTTTGGAAATTAAACCTTGCGTGGCGCACTGTAGGCGAAGAACATCAGTAAAGAGATTTTAGCTTTTAATTAAGTGTCACCGGAGAATGA
>NC_090760.1:65967962-66017962 GCF_036898095.1 Palaemon carinicauda | reverse complement strand
TTAGAAGAGACTCACCAGCTCAGGTAAGAAGTAGCTCTTCTATGAGAAGGACACTCCAAAATCAACCATTGTTCTCTGGTCTTGGGTAGTACCATAGCCTCTGTACCATGGTCTTCCACTGTCTTTGGGTTACAGTTTTCTTGCTTGAGGGTACACACAGTCAAACCATACTATTCTATCTGCTTCCTTATTGCCTTTCCTCGCTGGACTATTTTCCCTGTTGGAGCCCTTGGACTTATTGCACCTTGCTTTTCCAACTAGAGTTGTAGCTTAGCTATAATAATAATAATAATAATAATAATAATAATAATAATAGAGCCAGCGAGTATTACAGCTTCACTACGTATTACCAGTAACGCAGCTACCCCAAGCATCCATCAAGTATGGCTAATCATATGGAAATTCGTATGGCAGTATTGTCCTTTCATGTGTAATTAACAGTGACCCGTGTTGCATTTCTTCGGAAATCAATGGTGATGAACATCTGGTAACTATTTCAAGCAAAAAAAGAAAAAAGAAAAATAAGTAATGATCATTATTCATACGACAGATGGAATTCCACTAAGTTGATTTGACTGCTTAATAGGGATAATTGGTACTCGCAATCACTAGTCCCCAGCCAATAAGTACATGGGATTTTGAGTTTCAGTAATCATTACCTGGTACCCCAGGGTCCTATCTTGGGCAGAGAAAGTACTCAGGCGCTGGTCATGTAAGTGTATGTTGAGTCTGTAGAACATTGAGTGCTAGGGAAAATGTTTTTTTTTTCTTTCATTTATAATTAACTTTTCAGCATTTATTAATTTGTGCTATCTAGCAACTAATGGCATCCTTCCAACGTTAGATACCTGAAGCCTCTGCCAATCACTTTCATTCATCCAGTAATATCCAGCCGTTAATGGTGTCCTTTCACTAGAAAATTGCCAGGGATGTCAGAAAACACATTTTTTTTAATATCATTAGCAAATAACAGTAACAAGCATTTTTTTTTTTTTTTCGAAAAATATAGCAATCATCGAAACTTTATAAAATTCCAATCACTAGTGACGTCTGGCATCCTCCATACGCGCGTCCACGAAGCATAACAAGAGCGTAAAAAGAACGCGTACCAAACCGGAAAAAAGTTGGATGTTATCGAAACGGAATTTCATTGTTTTCCTTTTATATTTCACAGATGAAAAATTGCTAATACAAAGAAATTTTTAATTGTGATTTCTCGTAATATGAGGGATTCTTTCAATACCTCAACAGTCAGCTTCAAGTTTTAATCTATTCGTTCTATTTACGAACTTCATATGGCAATGTTGCACACAGATTTCAGTTGCCAGTTATACGCCATATTTACACCCACCAGTTTTCAAATTCCTGATGTGGCAAACCCCGCCCATCGCACGTGAGCCATTATGCGAAGTTCATAGAATATAAGTATATTAGTATATGAACATGTGGCAAATGATTTATACGATAAAGTAGGTAGGTAGTAGGTTGGCCAGGGCATCAGCCACCAGTTCACATACTATCACAAGAGAGTCATGGGGTCCTTTGACTGGCCAGATAGTACTACATTGGATGCCTCTCTCTGGTTACGGTTCATTTTCCCTTTGCCTACACATACTCCGAATAGTCTGGTCTATTCTTTCCACATTCTACACTGTCCTCATACACTTGACAACACTAAGATTACCAAACAATTCTTCTTCGTTCACTGGGTTAACTACTGCACTGTCATTGTTCAGTGGTTACTCTCCACTTGGTAGGGATATTATTATTATTATTATTATTATTATTATCATTATTATTATTATTACTTGCTAAACTACAACCCTAGTTGGAAAAGCAGGCTGCTATAAGCCCAGGGGCTCCAACAGGGAAAATAGCTCAGTGAGGAAAGGGAACAAGGAAAAATATTAATATAAATATCACTTTATAAACTATAAAAACTTTAACAAAACAAGAGGAAGAGAAATAAGATATAAGATAGAACAGTGTACCCGAGTGTACCCTCAAGCAAGAGGCTCTCTATAAATAGCAAGCAGCTCTTCTAGAAGGACACTTCAAAATAAAACAATTGTTCTCTAGTCTTGAGTAGTGCCATAGCCTCTGCACCATGGTCTTCCGCTGTCTTGGGGTAGAGTTCTCTTGCTTTGGGGTACACTCGGGCACACTATTCCATCTTATTTCTCTTGTTTTTTTTTTTAGTTTATATAGCTTATATATAAAAGATTTATCTTGATATTGGTACTGTTCTTAAAATATCTTACTTTAATTGTTCATTACTTCCCTTAATAGTTTACCTCTTTCCTTATTTCCTGCCCTTACTGGGCTTATAGCATCCTGATTTTCCAACTAGGAAAATATGAAATAATAATAATAATAATAATAATAATAATAATAATAATAATAATAATAATAATAATAATAATAATAATAGTAAACGAGTGTGGATCTGAACTTCCTAAAATCAGGTGATGTTGAATTTGACCTTTCAGGGTCACAGAAGATAAAAGGTCATAGTATCATTTTATGGCCCAAAAATGGTTTTCGATCTGGTTTTATATTAACTGAGTGTTTATTTGTTCTCGTTTGAGAGTTATGGATCCAATGAAAATTCAACCCATTTAAAATTTGAAAACTGTGCAATTTTACAATATTGATATCATCATCATCATCATCATCTCCTCCTACGCCTATTGACGCAAAGGCCTCGGTTAGATTTCGCCAGTCATCTCTATCCTGAGCTTTTAATTCAATACTTCTCCATTCATCATCTCCTACTTCGTGCTTTATAGTTCTCAGCCATGTAGGCCTGGGTCTTCCAACTCTTCTAGTGCCTTGTGGAGCCCAGCTGAACGTTTGGTGAAATAATCCCTCTTTCTGAACCGGAAAAGGAAGTTTAGGCCTTGGTTTCAACTAAATCGGATAAAATTTGACGGAGTTATGGTAGAATATCGATTATTATTATTATTATTATTATTATTATTATTATTATTATTATTATTATTATTAGCTAAGCTACAATCCTAGTTGAAAAAGCAGGATGCTACAAGTCTAAGGACTCCAACAGGGAAAATAGTCCAGTGAGGAAAGGAAATAAAGAAACAGATAGAATGGTCTGCCTGAGTGTACCCTCAAGCGAGAGGACTCTACCCTAAGACAGAAGAAGACCATGGTGCAGAGGCTATGGCATTTCTGACCTTTTGGGTCACTGTGACCTTGCCCTTACCTTATAAAGTTAAAATTTTCTTGGGACTTATTTAGTGCTCTAGTGCATCTCTAGTGAAAATTTCAAGTAAATCGGTCGTGCAGTTTTTACGTAGACTTGCTAACAAAGAAAACAATACACAGACAAACACAGTGGCAGAGAAACCTACCATAAACAATATCCATCGTCCACCCCAGTGGGTTAGTGTATGAGGTCTAAAATTTAATAGTATCTATCTTGTGCAATAGTGCATCTCTTGTGAAAATTTCAAGTAAATCGGTCTAGCAGTTTTTACGTAGACTTGCTAACAACAACAAAAAAAAAAAAAAAAAAAAAAAAAACACACACACACACACAGACAAACACACAGGCAGAGAAACCTACCATAAACAATATCCATCGTCCACCTCAGTGGGTATGGTCTATAAGGTCCAAAATTTATTGGGATCTTTCTTGTGCCATAGTACATCTCTCCTGAAAATTTCAGGTAAATCAGTCAAGCAGTTTTTCCACAAACATGCTAACAAAGTAAGAGAGACAGACAAGCACACAGACAGAGGAATCTGCCATAAACAATACCTTAGTGCCTTTCGCCTTCCACGTGGTAGGGGGAGGGGGTATTACGTCATGACAGATTCATCAATCAACCTAAAACAATCTGACGAATATGTATCAATATTTTTACCTACTTTCAGTCGGGGAGTTGGTCTTTTTATAGCCCATTCCGATAGTTGTTGATGGCACTTTACGCTACGTCAGCATCTGTTGTGGGGAATAAAAAGAGGCGGTTGTTCCTATGCTGGCTCTAGAAGTCCTTTATGCTAGGATATCAAAAGTAGACGTCCTCTCTCTCTCTCTCTCTCTCTCTCTCTCTCTCTCTCTCTCTTTCTGCACACACACACATTCCTGTCCTCCGTCATTACTTTTTCGACATTTCTCCCTGTTTTATCTTTCGGAAATATAGAAAGTAGTCTCTCTCTCTCTCTCTCTCTCTCTCTCTCTCTCTTATTCTTGTCCTCTGTCATTACGTTTCCTACATTTTTCCATCTTTCATGACAATAGAAAGTACTCTCTCTCTCTCTCTCTCTCTCTCTCTCTCTCTCTTATTCCTGTCCTATGTCATTATATTTTCCACATTTTTCCATCTTTTATCTTTAAGGAATCTAGAAAGTAGTCTCTCTCTCTCTCTCTCTCTCTCTCTCTCTCTTATTCCTGTCCTCCGTCATTACTTTTTCTACATTTTGCCTCTTTTATCTTTCAGGAATATAGAAAGTACTCTCTCTCTCTCTCTCTCTCTCTCTCTCTCTGTGTGTGTGTGTGTGTGTGTGTGTGGTGTGTTTTATTCCTGTCCCTCCTTCATTACTTTTTCTATATTCTTCCATGTTTTATCTTTCAGGTATTTAGAAAGTACTCTCTCTCTCTCTCTCTCTCTCTCTCTCTCTCTCTCTCTGTGTGTGTGTGTGTGTGTGTTTTATTCCTGTCCTCCTTCATTACTTTTTCTATATTCTTCCATCTTTTATCTTTCAGGTATTTAGAAAGTACTCTCTCTCTCTCTCTCTCTCTCTCTCTCTCTCTCTCTCTCTTATTTCTGTCCTCTGTTATTATTTCCTCCACTAGTATCCTTTATATTTTCCTCTTTTCTTTAAAAAGCAATCAACCCATCATATGTTTTACTGAAATTATTATCATTATTATTACTTGCTAAGGTACAACCCTAGATGGAAAAGCAGAATACTATAAGCCTGAGGCCTTCAACAGGGAAAATAGCTCCCTGAGGAAAGGAAATAAGGAAACTATAAGGGAAGTTTTTGTAACAAAATAAAATATTTAGAGAACAGTAGCAACATTAAAATAAATCTTTCATGTATAACCTATAAAAGCTTAAGAAAAACAAAAGGAAGAGAAATGAGATAGAATATTGTGCCCTAGTGCACCCTCAAGCAAGAGAACTCTACCCCCAAGACGGTGAAAGACCATGATACAGAAGCTATGACACTATTAGTTTGATTTTGGAGTGTCCTTCTCCTAGAAGAGCTGCTTACCATAGCTGAAGAGTCTCTTCTACCCTTACCAAGAGGAAAGTAGCCAATGAACAATTACAGTGCAGTAGTTAACCCCTTAAGAGAGAATGACAATTATTGTTAAGCAACCATTAGGGGTCTGGTGACCAGAGAAAAGCAATCATTTAGTAACACGTGGATCTAGGTAACTTGTTCCATAGATTTGTTGAAAATAAGCATGGCAAACAATAAGTAAGTATATATATATATATATATATATATATATATATATATATATATATATTATATATATATATATATGTGTGTGTGTGTGTGTGTGTGTGTGTGTGTGTGTGTGTATGTGTGTGAGTGTGTGTGTGTTATAAAACCATCGTGAATCATAACATTAAATAAGAGGAGCAATGTTCCCTACTCTGTGCTCATGACTTGAAATAGAACATCGTAAAATATGGGAGGAATGTACATTAAAACCAAAAGCTATCAGGACAAACCCACCTTTCATGTATGCATGTATGCATGCATGTATGTGTAAAAAAAAAAAAAAAAAAAAAAAAAAAAAAAAAAAAAAAAAAAAAAAAAAAGTCTTGAATTGTAATGAATCAAATAAGACTATTGACCACTTGTTGATACTCATGACTTGAATTTAAAACCAAATCAAATTAAAAGATAAAAAGAAGGTACAGTCAAACCAAAAACTATAAGGACACTCCACCTTCCCTTAAATTTAGAGCACTGGATCAATCACTCCCTTTCGGACATGCATCGTCATATATTTCCCTTGATTATTATTGAAATGTTAACCAAACATAAACATTGGTCATAACTACATTAAGTGCGAGATTTAATTCATGACTAAACATCTGTTTACATTTCCATAATCTGGGATTGTAATGCCTCGGCGTTTTCAAAACAATGCACACTCATTATCGTGCAATCTGCCCAGTTAAATGTTGACTTTTGGCGATCGTACGAAATTGGGGAAATTATTGTGCCGCATCATTGTTTATGAGTTAGCTTCGTCGCGAATTAAGAAAATATTGTGCTGATATTGATAACTCAATTTTGATAAAAATAACTAATCTTTTGTTTAGACTTTATTGGATAAGGATTTAAATTATTTTTCTTTCGTTTGTTCTCCGGCAATTTTTCAAATAGTCTCAGCAGTTATATTTTTACAACGGCACATCAAACACGAAACTTGTGTTTCTAATATCAAATCATTATGCTGCTCCCTCTCTCTCTCTCTCTCTCTCTCTCTCTCTCTCTCTCTCTCTCTCTCTCTCTCTCTCTCTCTCTCTCTCTCTCTCTCTCTCTCTCTCTCTCTCTAAGAATTTTCCTAATCGATTTAAAATCCCTTGATATGGTAAAAATGAAAAAATAGTCTGGATTAGTTATAAATTGCATTATCATACTCGAAAAGTTGTGTTTTTCCTACCTGCCATAAATGGCATCTTGCTTATATGGGAGATAGAAGGGCCATGGATTCCTGGTGGTTTATCAAGAGGTTGTCTTTTCCTTCTCTGATTCTTTTTCTTCTCAAAACCATCCTTACTGTCCTCCCTTCAGTATAAGTGGCTATCCTGGAGGGTATTTAGCCTTCCATGTTGACCAGTTTTTCCGACTTTTTACTAGCCTATGAGCTTGATCAATCTCTTTATTTATAATTCTTTACATATTGTTTTTGTTATAATTCTTGTTAGTCTAGTTTTTAAGTATGATGTCTCTTTTTATTTCTATTAATTCTTATGCTGTCTGGAGACATTGAGCGAAATCCGGGACCAGTACGTTCTAGATTTCGTCAATGTAGTCTTCTGTATTGCAATATTCGTGGTCTTCATGCAAATATCCAAGACCTTACAGTTGCGTCCAGACAGTATGATATTCTTTTGTGCTCAGAAACTTTGGTTTCTAATATGAGGCACTCATCTGTGCTCCTTATAACGGGCTTCAAGAAGCCAATAATGTTGAAACGTGATGCCATCCCTAGGGCCAGGGGAATGGCGGTGTATATTAGGACCGAGTACCCTGCTTCTCATAAGTCCTGCTATCAATGTGGATGTCATGAGATTCAGGTAATAAAAGTTTGTGGCAGGCATAACAACTTTTATATGTGTTCGATCTACCGGAATCCAGACATAGATGATTATATCTTCGATTGTCTTCTTACCATTATGGCGAAGATACAAGATGATAATAGAAAGTCTTCTTTTGTCTTTGCTGGTGATTTTAATGCTCACCATAGGGAGTGGTTAAGTTCTATCTCTCCTAACGATTGTCATGGCTTAAGAGGCTTTAGACTTTGCCTCTGAATCAGGCTGTGACCAAATCATAAATGAAGCTACTCACAGGTCTGGTAATTGCTTGGACCTCGTATACACTGACTCCCCTGGCGTTATAACTAATGAGGTTGGTTCTCCGGTCGGGACATACGATCATGCCTTGATTTCATTAGTAGTGAAGACTAAGCAGCCTGTTCCTGATGTATCATACTCTTGTAAAATTTATATGAAATCTCAAGCAGACTGGAATAGGATTTTGCATGATCTTTTGTGCTTGAATTGGTCACATTTATAGTAGTGTTGATCCTGTTGTCAACACAATTGATAGGCGTATCCCTTCTCGTGTGCTAAGGTACCGAGTGAAGGACAAACTGTGGTTCAATGATGATTGTAGACGTGCTTATTTGGAGAAACAGGAGGCCTATCATCTTTGGAAGGGTAACAGATCAGATTTGACCTGGAATAACTCTACTCAGCTTCGAGCTTTTGCTCAGAGAGTTTATGCCTCAACTGAAAAGGAATACAATTTAACCATAAAAGAAACCCTTTCTGGTACAACTCAGGAACATAAATGGTGGTCTACCCTTAAATTTGCACTCTTTGGTGTAGATGCAACAGTTCCTCCCTTACTTGAACCAGATGGCTCGGGCACTCACTGTCCAAAGGAAAAGGCAACCCTTTTGGCTGATGTTTTTGACAGTAAACAGAGTAATGAAAAACTTAAACTTCCTCATTCATGTTTTCCTGGGGGTAAACTAAACTAGTTTAGCCTTTCGATCTCGTGAAATTAAAGCTCTGTTAATGGACCTTGATGCTTATGGAGGTGTAGACCCAAATGGTATTTTCCCTTTGTTTTTTATAAAGACTGCAGATTTCGTAGCTCCTAAGTTACCTGTTATTTTGCTCAAGTTGGCGAAAAGAGGAGCTTTTAGAACTTTTTGGAGAATTGGTAATGTTACTCCTCTGTGTAAATGTGTTTGTGGTAGCTCAAATCCCACTGATTACCGCCCAATTTCCATAACTCCCATATTATCTAAAGTTTTTGAACGTCTTCTGGCAAAACGTTTTAATAGGTTTGCTGAAGGTAATCACATATGCCCTTGTTTGCAATTTGGTTTTCGTAAAGGCCTTGGAGCATGTGAAGCCCTTCTTACAATCTCCAATGCTGTACAGAAATCCCTTGATTGTGGTCTGGAAGTTCGTATGAGTAGCATTGATTTTAGTGCTGCCTTTGGCCGTGTTTAATCATGAGGCCCTTGTTTTCAAACTCAAACAGTTGGGAGTGGGTGGGGTCGTTTCTTAGCATTATTATTGATTTTTTAAGTAATAGATCTCAAAGAATTGTTGTTAAGAGGCACCATAGTGAGTATAGGAATAGGATATCTGGTTTTCCACAGGATAGTGTTCTTGGCCCATTACTTTTCATACTATATACACATGACATGTGGTTTGGCCTAGAAATCAAGGTTGTTGCATATGCAGATGATGCTACTCTCTTTGCATCAATTCCATCCCCTAAATGTAGATCTGGGACTGCTAAATGCCTTAATCGAGATCAAGCTAAAATTAGTGCATGGTGCAAATTATGGGGTATGAAGTTGAATCTTAACAAAACTCAAAGTATGACTGTAAGTAGGTCAAGGACGGTGGATCCTCAATATCCGGATCTCAGTATGGATAATGTTTGTTTAACTTTATATGACTCTTTTAAAATTTTAGGGTGTGATTCTCGACAGCAAATTTACTTTTGAGACACACATTAGGTCTGTGTCTTCTTCAATTGCACAAAAAAATTGGCTAATTGAGAAAGTCTTTCAAGATTTTCGGTGATTAATCTGTTCTAAAGAAGTGTTTTAATCCTTTCATTCTACCTTGATTTGAGTATTGTTCTCCTGTCTGGTCTTCAGATGCCGATTCTCATCTTAATTTGTTGGACAGAAACTTACGATCTATTAAATTTCTTATTCCTGATCTAGATATTAATCTTTGCACCGTCGTTCAATTAGTGCATTATGCATGTTGCATAAGATTTTTCATAATTCTGACCATCCTTTACATTCAGATCTTCCTGCACAATTCCATCTTGTTCGTAATACTAGGCAGGCAGTTAATTCTAATAGTCAGGCCTTCTCCATCATGAGGCTCAATACTACACAGTATTCTAGAAGTTTTATTCCAGCTGTGACCAAGTTGTGGAGTGATCTTCCTAATCGGGTAGTTGAATCAGGAGAACTTCAAAAGTTCAAAGTTGCAGCAAATGTTTTTATGTTTAACCGGCTGACATAAGTCTTTTATAGTTTATATATGACATATCTGTTTTGACGTTGTTACTGTTTTTAGAATGATTTAATGTTGATTTGTTCTCATCATTTATTTATTTCCTTATTTATTTTCCTCACTGGGCTATTTTGTTCCCTATTGGAGCCCTTGGGCTTATAACATCTTGCTTTTCCAACTAGGGTTGTAGCTTGGCTAGTAATAATAATAATAATAATAATAATAATAATAATAATAATAATAATAGAGTATTTTGCTTGAGGCTGCGAGTAGGTGCAGCCCAGGATCTTTAACATGCTCCGCCTACAGGCATCGTGATTGGCCACCACTCAAATGGTCTCTGCTACAAATGGTTTCAGATCCACCGTAGTTTCGCTCTTAAATATACATTATCTTATTGCTCCACTGTTCTGGCAAGCGGTACATGGATGTGCTGCGCACCCCAGTCACGAGGGGTCACTAATAAAGTATCATATTATAATCGGTCTTATTATCATTATTGTTATATATACATGAACCAGCTGTGAGAAAGTGGTAGCCAATCATGATACTGGTGGGCGGAGTATGTTAAAGATTTTCTGCCCGCACCCAATTGCTTCCTTTTGTTGGAAACGGAGTAGTCTAGGACTAGATTTGTCAATCCTTTAGGTAGAAATATGAAAGTTTTTATTCTTTTGCAGCAAATCTCGTTTTATTAAAATCTAATTATTGTTAAAGAAAATGGACAAGTTAAATGACATTGTAGGTAATGCAATTTGTAAGACCACCGTCTAGACTACGAGGACCCTCTCCGCTGTTGCCGGACTTCTACCAAATAGGGTTAGAACTTTATTAATTCCCTTACGTCCACAGAACCGATGCAGCATTGGAGAAAGATAAATTAGATCACTTTGTCGTGTTTTGGACGGTTAAGGGAAAATGGATCTTGTTCCCTGAGGTTTCTGAAAGATTTTGTATTTTCCTCCGTTTCCCTGTTTGTTATTGTTTTATTAGAAGAAGAAGAAGAAGAAGAAGAAGAAGAAGAAGAAGAAGAAGAAGAAGTAGAAGAAGGGTAAGAAATGGGAAGTAAAAGAAGATAAAATGAGAAACAGAACAGATAAATCAAAGTGAAAAGAAGAATGGAAGAGCCGATGTAAAACTGATGACAAATCGGCCATAAGTTACGATAGTTTCTCACGGACACCTGACCCCGAATCCAAGTCCAAGAAATGGGGGGTCATAGATCTTCGCGACAAAGGTAGTCGGAAATTTGAAGAAAGAGAGAGAGAGAGAGAGAGAGAGAGAGAGAGAGAGAGAGAGAGAGAGAGAGAGAGAGAGAGAGAGAGAGAGAGAGAGAGATGCGCTCTTCTATACTGGTGATAATCCCTTTCAAGTCTGTAAAATCTATAGAGAAAAGCCAGTTTTTCTCTTCGTAAATCTGACTCAAGCATCCATAGTTGGACAGTGCGTATTTCATACTTCAAAACTTATCAAGCATGATTTCTGATAATATGAAACTTGAGAGTTTTTTTTAAGTATCTGAGGACTAAACTTTGCAGATTACAAATAAACAACTCAGACTTATCAGAAACCGATCGATTTAAAGTTTTCAGGCATCCTGACATCTAAGGTCATTGACGCCGGGACTTATCAGAAACTTAGATATCTAAAGACTACTATAGATGACTTTAAACTTAGGCTGCAATCAACTACAACCTTCTGTGAATCAAACTTATTAAGAAAACAGAACAAAAATTTCGACTGAGACTCATTACACATCCACTCAAGTTTGTTATTATTATTATTATTATTATTGCAAGCTGGGCTATAACCCTAGTGGGAAAAGTAAGATGCTATAAGCCCAAGGGCTCCTACTAGGGAAAAATAGCCTAGTGAAGAAAGGAAACAAGGAAATAAATAAACCAGAGAAGAATGAACAAACAAAATAAAATATTCCAAGAAGAGCAACAACATTAGATTAGACCCTTCACATATAAACTGTAAAACTTCAAAAAAAAAAAAAAAAGGGCAAGAGAAATAAGATAAAACACCATGGACGAGTATACCCTCAAGCAAGAGAACTAGAATAGTTTCTAGTAGTGTCTGCAACCTCATCATTATTGTGAGTTAGTGATGGGAGTCTCTCTCTCTCTCTCTCTCCTCTCTCTCTCTCTGTTGAGGTCATCAGCAGCCATTGCCTGACCCTCCCTGGTCCTAGCTTGGATGGAGAGGGAGCTTGGGAGCTGATCATATGTATGATATATACGATCATTTTATATCCTTCTTACCCGGACTTGATGTATATATAAGCTGGTGTTCTGTAATAAAGTTACTCAGTTGCTTTCATCCTGCCTTCTTATTCACAGCCTTCCTCGGCCCGTCACAATATGGTCAGTCTCTAGGGCATTTTCTTGCTTGATAAGGCAATGTCACTGTCCCTTTCCTCTGCCATTCATGAACGACCATTAAAAGCATTAAAGAAATAATGGCTCTTGTTAACAATCATTGAGGAATTTATTCATAAATATTGGAAAGGACTTTCATTTGTTCAAAAAGCCAGCAAATTATTTCATCATTTAAAAGGAGAAAACTGTAAAAAGCGAATGTAAGGAAGGTGTGCGCAGTAAAACTCACCCAGTTTCTCTAAAGTAAATATTAGTCTTCGAAAATGAAATTGTGTTGACATTCTAGTCGATCAATGCCAAAGTTACGATGCCACAACTCCCATTAGTCATACAAAGAAAATTGCCAAAATTTCAAGCATTGTTCCATGTCTAAAGGAGAATTCCAGTTTACCTACAAAGTAAAGTCACATGTTTTACCTAAACATGTTTATTATGCCATGACATTGCTAGCTATAAATATATCAATTCACTTACGAAGATACTTGGACATTAATAGATACGGTCACTGACATGCCATCTATCGGCCGTGTTGACAAAGTTGTGTGTTCGCTGGTTCCCTTCGTTCATTGTCGTGTGTGTGTGTGTGTGTGTGTGTGTGTGTGTGTGTGTGTAGGGGTTTGACAAGATACCACTGATTATGTAAGAGACAGTTCTGCAGGTTTTTTCTGAAGCCAGCCCTTGTTAAGAGAGAAGTTTCTCTCTCTCTCTCTCTCTCTCTCTCTCTCTCTCTCTCTCTCTCTCTCTCTCCTCTCTCTCTCTCTCTCTCTCTCTCTCTAATATATATATATATATATATATATATATATATATATATATATATATATATAATATATAAATATATATATATATATATATATATATATATATATATATATATACTCACAAGGTAGTCAAAAAGTAGGTGGAAAGTAAATCATTACATTTATTTTGAGATTACATATGCATACAATTATATTTACTAACACATTTATTGCATTGAAAATAGATTTTATTGTGAACAAAACGCAAAAGCCTAATATTTTAGTGAACCAAAATACACTTGCAATAATGTAACTGATGCATAAACCTATTCCACATACTGTTTACCTACTTTTCGACCATCCTATATATATATATATATATATATATATATATATATATATATATATATATATATATATATATAATATGAAAATAAACTGTTGTTCACAAACTCTGGCTCATTCAACAATATTAATATCATAAAAATCATAAGATAATGATTATTCATTACCTTCTCAAACTTACATAACACGGCGTGAGGTTGTGTGATAGCTGCTTATGCTTTGGTATTCATCAAAAAAATTTCTCTTATTTCCCCTCTGGAATATTCCAGTCGTTTATCCTACGACATTGAAGAGACTTGGATTAACCCTTTTCCTAAGGTATCCCCTTATCAGAAGATTAAAGAGATTTGTCCTTAAATAGAGGCTCTAAATAAAATGAAGGACATTGTGGCAACTTTCCACTGAGACTAGTCTTACCGGAACAAGATTTTCATTGCATATTTCATGAATATCGACGTATTAAACCTCTGGTCGATATATTCTTATAAATATGTTGTATTTACCCTCTATAATTTTTTCAGGCTATTTGTGATATCAATGGTGTTAGGGCTACTTGATATAAATAAAAGAAAAAATAAGAATTACCATAAAATTTATTTTTAGCACGTCATAAAAACGGTAAATGGCAACTTCAAGGTCTAACACCAGCATTTCTGTTGCATAATTGACAACGAATGTCGCTATATATAATTCATAATTGATATTCCCTTATTGATCTATCATATGTGCTTTAATAGATACATATCAACAGGCGACGTTAAGTACTTTACCTAAAAATAATGAACAAAATGTATTTTTAACAACGTCATAAAAATACTAATAAGCAACTGCACCACCGAAACCGTAAACGTGCTAAGAATTTGATGACGCTCATGTGTTAGCTGCGTCAATCGCCACGAGGAATGAATTATCCTAAAGCATAAACAAGTGTCCAAATAAATAAACAAATAAGTCACAACTGAAATTTCAAAACAAGCAAACTAATAACGTATTATTGAATGGCCTTGAAAGCCTGTGAGGTGGAATGCATAAGCATAAATCGGCTGCAGGCTCTCCAGAGAATCGGAACCCTAACATGACAGTGTTTGTCTTGACCGTGTTAGTAAATGTGTCTACTTTCGTTACGGATAAAACTGCCAATTCGTGGATGATTCATACTTGGGTATGTTCTAATTAGCATTTTATTTACTTTACGTTACATTGGAATGGTTTACCTATGTAGGTAATTGTACGATGTAGGGTTTTTATTTTTATTTATTTTGTTTTAGAAGTGCATACACTTGGATCATATGCGTGATAGTTTGGTATTTATACGATTCAGTAATTGTTGATTACCGTTACGTCACTAATTATTAATTAAGAAGTCACAATTATTCAAATACAGAGTGATGTTTACACAGTAGTTGCAATATAAGAATAAGTTTATCATTATAGAATGTTAAGCTTGTCGTTTGTGGACTAACACGCCATGCCTGTTCAATAACTTATAGATTCGGTAAGCGTGCTATTTAAAGTTATTCAGTGGGTGGCTGTAGAGAGTAAACAACACAAAAGACACCGCCACATCAAACCTTGTCGAAAAAAAATTACACATGGTATATATATATATATATATTATATATATATATATATATATATATATATATATATATATATATATGTGTGTGTTGTGTGTGTAATAAGAATATGTTTGTTTATCTCCATGCAGGTAATAATCAGAGAAGGGTATTGAAACTCAAAATGATAATTATATTAACAGGTAGCTTTTCCCTTATATCTTTCCCCATTATTATTATTATTATTATTATTATTATTATTGTACAGGACCCGTCTAAAAATACTACTGATTATTTAAATAGAAAAGCATTGCACATGCACCCACTAACCAGTGTATGACTACTCCCTCAACCGTGACCGGAAAGATATATATATATATATATATATATATATATATATATATATATATATATATATATATATATATATATATATATATATATATATATTTATAATAAGTATATATATATATGTATATATATATATATATATATATATATATATTATATATATATATATATATATATTCATATATATATATATATATATATATATATATATATATATATATATATATATATATATATATATATATATATTTATATATATATATATATATATATTTATTTTTATATATATATATATATATATATATATATATATATATTTATATATATATATATATATATAAATATATATATATATATCTATATATATATATATGACATATCTTTTGATGTTCTTGTTTAAAAATTTTTTTATTTTTTTTTCATAACGTTTATTTATTTCCTTGTTTCCTTTCCTCACAGGGCTATTTTCCCTGTTGGAGCCGTTGGACTTATAGCATCTTGCATTTACAACTAGAATTGTAGCTTGGCTTAGTAATAATAATAATAATAATAATAATAATAATAATAATAATAAAGGCTACTATGTATATATATATATATATATATATATATAGAGAGAGAGAGAGAGAGAGAGAGAGAGAGAGAGAGAGAGAGAGAGAGAGAGAGAGAATTGCTCTGTTATTATTATTATTATTATTATTATTATTATTTTATTATCATTATTATTATTACTTATACTATTATTATTATTATTATTATTATTAGTAGTAGTAGTAGTAGTAGTAGTAGTAGTAGTAGTAGTAGTAGTAGTAGTATAAAAGTTAGCAAATATAGCAACCTCAGCTTTTTAATTGTAGTAAACTGAACTGTCCAAAGGAAAAGGCAAGCCTTTTGGCTGATGTTTTTGACAGTAAACAGAGTAATGAAAAACTTGAACTTCCTCATTCCTGTTTTCCTGAGGCTAAACTAACTAGTTTAGCTTTTCGATCTCGTGAGATTAAAGCTCTGTTGATGGACCTTGATGCTTATGGTGGTGTAGACCAAAAGGTATTTTTCCTTTGTTTTTTTATAAAGACAGCAGATTTCTTAGCTCCAAAGTTATCTGTTATATTGCGCAAGTTAGCAAGAAGAGGAGCTATTAGCACTTGTTGGAGAATTGGTAATGTTACTCCCACTATGTAAATGTGTTTGTGGTAGCTCAAGTCCCACTGATTACCGCCCAATTTCCATAACTCCCATATTATCTAAAGTTTTTGAACGTCTTCTGGCAAAACGTCTTAATAGGTTTTGCTGAGGTAATCATCTACTCCCTAGTTTGCAATTTGGTTTTCGTAAAGGCCTTGGAGCATGTGATGCCCTTCTTACAATCTCCAAATGCTGTACAGAAGTCCATTGATTGTGGTCAGGAAGTGCGTATGATTGGCCTTGATTTTAGTGCTGTCTTTGACCGTGTAAATCATGAGGCCCTTGTTTTCAAACTGAAACAGTTGGGAGTGGGTGGGTCGTTTCTTAGCGTTATTATTGATTTTTTAAGTAATAGATCTCAAACAGTTGTTGTTGACGGCACCATAGTGAGTATAGGAATGTGATATCCGGTGTTCCAAAGGGTAGTGTTCTTGGCCCATTACTTTTCATACTATATACACATGACATGTGGTTTGACCTAGAAAACAAGCTTGTTGCATATGCAGATGATGCTACTCTCTTTGCATCAATTCCATCCCCTGAATGTAGATCTGGGGTTGGTGAATCCCTTAATAGAGATTTAGCTAAAATTAGTGCATGGTGCAAATTATGGGGTATGAAGTTGAATCCTAACAAAACTCAAAGTATGATTGTAAGTAGGTCAAGGACGGTGGCTCCTCAACATCCGGATCTCAGTATTGATAATGTTTCTTTAAATTTAAATTTGGATGACTCTTTCAAAGTTTTAGGTGTGATTCTCGACAGCAAATTTACTTTTGAGAAACATTTAAGGTCTGTGTCTTCTTTAATTGCACAAAAAATTGGCCTATTGAGAAAGTCTTTTAAGATTTTCGGTGATCAATCTATTCTGAAGAAGCGTTTTAATGCCTTCATTCTACCTTGTTTTGAGTATTGTTCTCCTGTCTGGTCTTCAGCTGCTGATTCTCATCTTAATTTGTTGGACAGAAACTTACGGTCTATTAAATTTCTTATTCCTGATCTAGATATTAATCTCTGGCACCGTCGTTCAATTAGTTCGCTATGCATGTTGCATAAGATTTTTCATAACTCTGACCATCCTTTACACTCAGATCTCCCTGGACAGTTCTATCCTGTCCGTAATACTAGGCAAGCAGTTAATTCTAATAGCCAGGCCTCCATCCTGAGGCTCAATACTACGCAGTACTCCAGAAGTTTTATTCCAGCTGTTACCAAGTTGTGGAATGATCTTCCTAATCGGGTAGTTGAATGGGTGGAACTTCAAAAGTTCAAAGTTGGAGCAAATGCTTTTTTGTTGACCAGGCGGACATGAGTCTTTTTATAGTTTATATATGACATTTTTGTTTTTGACGTTGTTAATAGTTTATATATGACATATCTGTTTTGACGTTGTTGCCTTTTTTTATAATAATTTATTATTAATTTGTTCTCTTCATTTATTTATTTCCTTTCGTCACTGGGCTATTTTTCCCTGTTGGGGCCCTTGGGCTTGTAGCACCTTGCTTTTCCAACTAGGGTTGTAGCTTGGATAGTAATAATAGTAATAATAAGTGGCAACTGTAGGGTTTTCAAAGTTCAACTTGGTATTATTAGCTGTCTGTATAGCTTAGTAATTTAAGATCATGAAAATTCAGCTTCAGTTAAGCGAATCATATTTGTATTCATTTAAATTTAGATAATAAAACATTAAACTATCAAAATATGTATTCGATTTTAAATTCATATGATTTAGCAGTAGAATATAAATCATTCGTAGCCATATTAATTGAAATAAAAAGAACTATTCGGCAACTCTCTGTTTAAAAATTAACTGTCTGGCAAATTTAGCATCTCTAACTGGGAGAGACGTTTATAGAACATGTCAAGGTAAGACTAAGGTTTTGTTCGTCATAGGTAAATGTCAAGGTTAATATAATGTTTATATGGAATCCAGCACTTTCGAATACGGACCGGTCATTGGACGTCACTGAGAAATTGCCTTTCGTGACATTTTAGTAGAATGGTTTTCTTGCCCAATTTATCGTTCCAATTTATTGAACATTCTTGAACAAGTGGGTCATGTTTATTACTTGAATTTCGTCGAGTTGCGACATCGAATTTGATAACCATTTAAAATTCAAGCTTTCTGACATAGGCTATGAACATTGTATTTCAATATTTTTCTATATAGCCAAAACAATTATTCGAATTTTATTGTTCTAGTGTCTAAAACTCTGGAGAACTGAAATTTTAGTTGTGAAATCTATTTATAGACTGTACTGGTATTTTCTATCTTGGGTCGATATCAGTATACTACTCTCGAGGCCAGAGACTTTAATGATTTATCCAAACTTATGCCTATATTAAGTCACAGTTTTTTTTTTATCTCTTCTTGTTATCTTTGTTTTCAATCCAGCTCTTAATATTTTAATTAACTCTTTCCTGATATACAGGAAAGGTTGCTGCTGTACCCCATGACCCATCATAACTCACTGTTGGCCCCATGACCCTTCAAAATTTCGTGTTGTCCCCATGACCCATCGTAACTCACTGTTGTCCCCATGACCCATCATAATTCACTTTTGGCCCCATGAACCTTCAAAATTTCGTGTTGTCCCCATGACCCATTATAACTCACTGTTGTCCCCATGGCCCATCATAACTCACTGTTGTCCCCATAACCCATCATAACTCACTGTTGGCCCCATGACCCTTCAAAATTTCCTGTTGTCCCCATGACCCATCATAACTCACTGTTGGCCCCATGACCCTTCAAAATTTCCTGTTTTCTCCATGACCCATCATAACTCACTGTTGTCCCCATGACCCATCATAACTTCTTGTTGTCCCCATAACCCATCATAACTCACTGTTGGCCCCATGACTCTTCAAAATTTCCTGTTGTCCCCATGGCCCATCATAACTCACTGTTGGCCCCATCACCCTTCAAAATTTCCTGTTGTCCCCATAACCCATCATAACTCACTGTTGGCCCCATGGCCCATCATAACTCACTGTTGGCCCCATCACCCTTCAAAATTTCCTGTTGTCCCCATAACCCATCATAACTCACTGTTGTCCCCATGGCCCATCATAACTCACTGTTGGCCCCATCACCCTTCAAAATTTCCTGTTGTCCCCATAACCCATCATAACTCACTGTTGGCCCCATCGCCCTTCAAAATTTCCTGTTGTCCCCATGACCCAACATAACTCACTGTTGGCCCCATGACCCTTCAAAATTTCCTGTTTTCTCCATGACCCATCATGACTCGCTGTTGTCCCCATGGCCCATCATAACTTCCTGTTGTCCCCATGACCGATCATAACTCACTGTTGTCCCCATGACCCTTCATAACTTCTTATTGTCCCTGTGACCCTTCACAACTTCTTGTTGCCCACATGACTCATCATGACTCCCTGTTGTCCCTATGACTCATCATAACTTCCTGTTGTCCCCATGACCCATCATAACTTCATGTTGTCCCCATAACCCATCATAACTTCCTGTTGTCCCCATGACCCTTCATAACTTCTTATTGTCCCTGTGACCCTTCACAACTTCTTGTTGCCCACATGACTCATCATGACTCCCTGTTGTCCCTATGACTCATCATAACTTCCTGTTGTCCCCATGACCCATCATAACTTCATGTTGTCCCCATGACCCATCATAACTTCCTGTTGTCCCCATGACCCATCATAACTTCATGTTGTCCCCATGACCCATCATAACTTCCTGTTGTCCCCATGACCCATCATAACTTCATGTTGTCCCCATGACCCATCATAACTTCCTGTTGTCCCCATGACCCATCATAACTTCATGTTGTCCCCATGACCCCTCATAACTGCCTGTTGTCGGCATTACCCTTCATAACTTCCTATCGTCCCCATGACCCCCCATAACTCACTGTTGTCTTTATAACCTAACATCATAACTTCTTGTTATTCCCATGATTCATCGTAACTCACTGTTGTCCCCATGACCCATCATAACTTCCTGCTATCCCCATGACCCTTTATAACTTCTTGTCCCCATGACCCATCATAACTCACAGTTGTCCCCATAACCTATCATAATTTCATGTTGTCCCCATAACCCTTCATAACTTCGTGTTGTTCCCATGACCCACCATAATTTCCTGTTGTCCCCATGACCCATCATTACTTCCTGTTGTTCCCATGACCCATCATCACTTCTTGTTGTCCCCATGACCCTTCATATCTTCCTGCTATCCCTATGACCTTTCATAACTTCTTGTCCCCATGACCTATCATAACTCATTGCTGTCTCTATGACCCATCATAACTTCCTATTGTCCCCATGACCCATCATAACGTCTTATTGCCCCCCTGACTCATCAAAACTTCCTGTTGTCCCCATGACACTTCAAAACTTCCTGTTGCCCCCTTGACCCATCATAAATTACTGTTGTCCCCATGACCCATCGTTAATCCCTGTTGCCTCCATGACCCATCATAAATCCCTGTTGTCCCATGACCCTTCATAATTTCCTGTTGTCCCCATGACCCATCATAAATAACTGTTGTCCCCATGACCCATCATAACTTCCTGTTATTCCCATGACCCATCATAACTCACAGTTGTCCCCATGACCCATCAAAATTCACTCCTGTCCCTATGACCCATTTTAACTTCATGTGTCCCTATCATAATTTTTCAACAATCATACCTTTTTTAACCATCAAAATAGGTGTCAGACGAGCAGACTCCTGCAGCAAGGGCTAGACATAGAACTTAAAAACCTTTCCTCTTCCTGCCTGTCTTTTCTTTTCTTAAACTGCTTCTAATACCATCTAACATTGCATGAGAGTGTGCCCCTCTCTTTTATTCTTCTCCTGCACTTCTCTTTCTCCCTTTTTCCTTATTCTTTCCCATCCCAAATACCTGCATTAAGGCTTTAAACTGGATTGTATCCATGGGTACTCTTCCATTCCCCATATTCCCCACTTCCCTATCCTTATCCGATCCGATCTTGTGTCCGAATGACCCATCATAACTCCCTGTTGTCCCAATGCCCTTCATAACATCCTGTTGTTCCCATAACCTATCATAACTCACTGTTGTCCCCATGACCCATCATATCTTTCTGTTGTCCCCATGACCCTTCATAATTTCCTGTTGTGCCCCTGACCCATCATAACTCACTGTTGTCCCCATGACCCATATCTTCCTGTTGTCCCCATGACCCAACATAAATTCATGTTGTCCCCATGGCCCATCATCACTTCCTGTTGGCCCCATGGCCCTTCATAACATCCTGTTGTCCCCATGACACATGATAACTTCCTGTTGTCCCCATGAACCTTCAAAGCTTCTTGTTGTCCCTATGACCGCTCAAAACTTTTTGTTGTCCCTATGACCCTTCGTAACCTCCTGTTGTCCACATGACTCATCATAACTCCCTGTTGTTCCCATGACCCATCATAACTCCCTGTTGTCCCCATGACCCATCATAACTCACTGTTGTCCCTATGACTCATCATAACTTCCTGTTGTCCCCATGACCCATCATAACTTCATATTGCCCGCATGACCCTTCATAACTTCCTGTTGTCCTCATTACCCTTCATAACTTCCTATTGTCCCCGTGATCCCTCATAACTCACTGTTGTCCTCATAACCCATCATAACTACCTGTTGTCCCCATGAAACATCGTAACTCACTGTTGCCCCAATGACCCATCATAATTTCCTGTTTTCCCCATGACCCATCATAACTTCCTTTCGTCCCCATGACCCATCATAACTTCCTGTTGTCCCCATGACCTATTATAACTTCCTTTTGTCCCCATGACCCATCATAACTTCATGTTGCCCCCATGACCCCTCATAACTTCCTGTTGGCCCCATGACCTATCACAACTCACTGTTGTCCCCATGACCCATCATGACTCAATGTCGTCTAAATGACCCATAATGTCTCACTGTTGTCCCCATGACCCATCATAACGCACTGTTGTCCCCATGACCCATCATAATGCACTGTTGTCCCCAGGACCCATAAGAACTCTCTATTGTGCCCCTGACCCATCCAAACTTCCCATTGTTCCCATGACCCATCTTAATTCCCTGTTGTCCCCATTACCCATCATAACTCCCTGTTGTCTCTATGACCCATCATAACTCACTGTTGTCCCTATGGCTCATCATAACTTCCTGTTGTCCCCATGACCCATCATAACTTCCTGTTGTCCCCATGAACCTTCATAACTTCCTGTATTCCCATGACCCATCATAACCTCCTGTTGTCCCCATGACCCATCATAAATTCCTGTTGTCCCTATGACCGATCATAACTCCCTGTTTTCCCCTTAACCCATCCTAACTTTTTTTTTGTCTCCATGACCCATCATAACTTCCTGTTGTCCCCATGTCCTACCATAACTCCTTGTTGTAGCCATGACCCACTATCACTCCATGTTGTTCCTATGAATCATTATAACTCCCTGTTGTCCCCATGACCCATCATAACTTCCTGTTGTCCCCATGACCCATCATACCTCACATTTATCCCCATGACCCATCATAACTTCCTGTTGTCCCCATGACCCATCATACCTCACATTTATCCCCATGACCCATCATAACTTCCTGCTGTCCCCATGACCCATCATGAATTCCTTTTATCCTCATGACCCATCATAATTCCATGTTGTCCCCATGACCCATCATAAATTCCTGTTGTCCCTATGACCCATCATAACTCCCTGTTGTCCCCATGACCCATCATAACTTCCTGATGTCCCCATGACCCATCATAACTCACTGTTGTCCCCATGACCCATCATACCTCACATTTATCCCCATGACCATCATAACTTCCTGTTGTCCCATGACCCATCATGACTTCCTTTTATCCTCATGACCCATCATAACTCCATGTTGTCCCCATGACCCATAATAAATTCCTGTTGTCCCCATGACCCATCATAACTCCCTGTTATCCCCATGACTCATTACTCAGCCACTCATTACTATCTCTTTTACTTAATAGTAAAGTACTCCATGGTGTCCCTCTGAATTATCATGCAAGTACTCCCTGGTGGCCCTATGAATCATCATGCAAGTACTCCTTGCTGACGCTATGACTCATCATGGCAGCACTACCTGCTGTCACCTTGACATATCCTAAGATATACAGACCATCTACACATTCAGCCTCTTGTTTCTTTGGCAATGATAAATCTTATTGTTGACACTCAAACTTTCCAGAACCAATAACCATAATGAAAACAGGTTCCTACATTTTCATGACAAATTCTTAGAAACTCGGGTTCAAGAGACAAAGAGTAAGTATTACTTCCTAAACAACAATCCCTCAACGCCTGAAGACAGAAAAATGCCGCTTGCAAAGAGTAAAAAAAAAAAATAACTTAAAAGTACAATTGTAAAGTTGATTTTAGTTATAAAATCTCTTGTTAAGGTTTTACTTATTAGTATTTAACCTTAACACTTAACAGTATATGGTGTGAACAGCATATGAAGATATATATATATATATATATATATGTATATATATATATATATATATACATATACAGTATATATATATATATATATATACATATATATATATGAATAGCCCAAGACTGAGGCCTTTGTCCTGCAGTAGCATAGAAACGGCTTTATTTGTTTATACTGTATATATATATATATATATGTGTGTGTATATATATATGTGTGTGTGTATATACAGTGTATATATATATATATGTGTGTGTGTGTGTATATATATATATATGTGTGTGTATATACAGTGTATATATATATATATATATACAAATGAAGCCGTTTCTAAGCCACTGCAGGACAAAGGCCTCAATAATGGGCTATTCATATATATATATATATATATCAAAATACAAGCAGAACTTTCTGTAGCCAATTTAACCTAATGATAAGTTTGGTTGCATTGAAACATATGTTACAGCTATTAATTTAAAGTCTGATGTTGACAGTTCAATTTGTCCAACGGCTCTCTCTCTCTCTCTCTCTCTCTCTCTCTCTCTCTCTCTTGCATTCATCTTCAAGCTAACGTGAATATTTGTTGTTTTTCCAAAGTTTCTACTTCTTTTGAAATCGATGTTGTTGTTCGGTCTTATTCTTCTTCTTCTTCTTCTTCTTCTTCTTCTTCTTCGATTAAGACTATAACCTCCAGCTATTCATTGGGCTGTGCGTGGACGGTTTCCAGGTCCGGTTGAAAGCATCGATCACACGCCATTATATAACCTTGTCTTCACGGTTTGAAGTTAGATTTTGACTCTCCAAAAACATATAATTTTAAATATCAATAAGAACTCGCATACACTCTCAGAACACATAAAAAACTGAAACGTCGGAGAAAGAACTCTACGATTGAAAATCAAACAAATCAGGTAAAATGTTCATGTTGAATTAATGATTCTTTGAAACTTATTCGCTCCTAATGATTAAGAAACCAATTCCTTGACTCTCCGATTAAAAGTATTGATTCGTCTAGCATAAGGTCAACAACCCAGGCTGTCTGTGATAGCAAAAGATCTCTCGTATTTCGAGACAAAGAATATGTTGGAGGGTTTTACTTTTCAAACAATTCTTCTGTGAACGATATTATTTCGTATCTTTCCTTTGTCTCTTATCTTTACATGCTTTTCTCTCAGTTATTGTTCATTGTTATATAATAATCCGTTCTCTCTCTCTCTCTCTCTCTCTCTCTCTCTCTCTCTCTCTCTCAGTTTTCATCACCTAGCTGGCTATTGTGGAATCGCGATGGTGGTATACTTTCGTCTGATAGCTTACAGCAAACCAACCTAGTATGGGTGGCCCTGATTAGTACAGCTTTGCTGATCATGACGAACCCTTTCACTGCGTTGAGGTATCCCTACTCAGAAAGGGATTCATACATACATACATAGACTCTTTTATATATATATATATATATATACATATATACATATATATATATATATATATATTTATATATATTTATATATATATATATATATATATAGCCTATATATATATATATATATATGTATGTATAGATATTTACTAAAAGCAGATGTTCTATTTATTATTCCACTTAGTAATTGATTCGTTGCGTCTGTTCTTGAACGGTAAAGAGACGGTAAATTTCCATGACAATGTGACTAACGCCGACCGATTTTATGACGTCATAGGATATGCGATTACTCTCGCACGCGATTGGTTGCAGAAATGGATTTCAGATTCTTGCATTTATGCTTTCTACCAAGTAGATGTTATGTGATTGACAGTTTTATAATATATGTATATATATATATATATATATATCTATTTATGTGTATATATATATATATATATATATATTTATGTGTATGTATATATATATATATATATATTTATGTGTATATATATATATATATATATATTTATATATATAAATGTATATATATATAAATTTATATATATAAATATATTTTTGGGCTCAAGCCATGTCGTCCTGATGGAAGTTCCTATAGGGTAGCTTCCTAGGGTATATTACAACTACGGCGATATTCCCAGAGAATTTACCTTAAGGTACCAGAATTCTAACTCCTGGAGCAAGTATCCCTCGTGAAAGGGATATCGCGACATATCAGAGGACGTATTCTAGACACGCCACATGGCAATCTACATCCTGGACAGAGATTTCGTCTCGTAGGAGGTGATTGGCGAGATACGAATTCGGGAAAGAAAAAGGGGAGCCGCTCCCAAGGCTTCCCTATCCTCCGATTCGTATGCGTGCCTGGCGCCAATCCTGGCGCCATCTGTATTCCTTTTTGCGTAGCTCAACAACTCGGTGTTTTTTCCTGTTTTTCTCGCAAATCTTGGATTTATTCTACTTTTCATGGCTTCTCCGTCTTCGTTGGCCTCTGATAAGTTGAGTATAATGTCTTTTATGTATAAATGTAGGCTCTTGGTAAAATTTTGAGTGATTAATAGGATTAATCTTTGATACAAGAGCCGTAGCCTACCAGAGGCGTCCTGGACGCTGTCGCTCGCTAGGTATAAGTTAGTTAGTCAGAGCGACATTCCTGGTTGATTTGCTTTAATAAATTTTAGCTATTTAGCATTACATAGGATTTCCTTTCGTGCTTAGTATTATTTGGCGAAGTATTCGCCATTCTGACCTACGCTAGGCTATGTAGCCTAGTCGTTTGGTCCTAGTACTTTATGCATGATTATGGTTTTTCCGAGTGTAATTAAAATTTTATTGAAGCTTTAGGCTATATTTTATACATTTTAGACTGTGTGGAATATTTCCAAGATAGTATACGAGTGAGTTTCGGTGATTTAGGTAATCGATTCTCTTGGTGCCTAGGCTAGTTGCTTATGGAGCCTTAGTATACTTTACCATACTCCCCGGTTGCTTTCTTTTCTTCGGAGAAGGTATGCAATCCCTTTCCCTCTGTTTAAGCCTTGGGCTTATCCCTAAGTGGTTTTTTCCGAATTTATTTTCGATAAAACTATACTGGGGTGTTACTGTACCTTCCTGTTCCTGTAGTATGGTTCAAGAGGGACAGAACAACAGAGTTTTTTAGTCTGAGTCTGTGTTGTCTGGCTTGGGGCTGAGTCCCCCTCGCTGACCTGACACAGACAAAGGGAGCTTAGCTCCCTTAGGTCACTACCGAAGGTTTCTGTGGATATGATTCCTTCTTTTGTGATCTACCAGACTAGTCCTTGTTGCTGTTCTCGGGGGAGGATAAGTTCTTTCCCTGGGAGTAGCAACGCCTTCCTTGCTTTGGTGCTCTGGGAGCTGGCAAGTATTGCTGGCCTTCCCCCTTAGATCTCCCTTAGGCTAAGATAAGTTTCTTGGCTGCGGGTGATCTGTCACTAAAGCAAGGTTGGCAGGACCCTCTTGTCCCTTCCCCCTCTTTCTCCGTAATGGCCGAGCCATTACTGTACTGTACGTCGTTCTACATCTGGACCTAGTATAGGTTAGGATGTGGAATTGACTCAGCCCCTTGCCGGCCGGCAGAGCTGCTGGCCGGCAAGGGTCTTATGTTTTCGAGTGCTGCCCGGACCTCTCTTGGTCCCTCATCCATGCCTGCCTGTAGAGCCAGACGGCATTGGTCAGGAAGCCTGAATTAGTTTCTCCCCTTCCTTATATGCACTCTTTCGGTTGCCGGGCTTGGAGGTTGTGTACACTCTTATCCCGGCATCCATTCTATTTTTCTTCTAGTGCTGTACCTGACCCGGCTGCCGGCCTATGAGGCCGGCAGCCGGGCAGGTGTAGTCCTCTGGTTCTTTTGCTGCCGGCTGGCATCGGTCTTGTACCTTTGCCGGCTGGCTTATGTTAGCCCTTGTCTGCCGGTCACCAAGAGTGTGGCCGGCAGCTGGGTACTACCTTGTGTAGTTGCTGGCCGGCAGCCATTGCCGGCCAACATTGGCTGTTACCGGCCGGCAGTTGCTGCCGACCGGCAGTTGCTGCCGACCGGCACATGCATTTGAACCAGAGTGCTGCCGCCTTATAGCTTTTAAGTAGTATACTTTAAAGCTAGTTGTGGTGTGTGCCGGCCGGCAAAGGCAGGCCGGCACACAACCCCCTATACTGTACTAGTATTCTTCAGTATAACATATACAGTAAGAAGAAAACTATGGTAAGGGTTTTGGTACAGCACTGTGTCTTCTAACACTATTGTGTTTTCTTGCACATCCCTTTGCTGTTGCCCTACAGATAGGAAGCTGAGTTCTTTCCTGTCTATTATCCAGGATTTTAAAATCATTGCTTAGGTGTGAGCTCCACCTGTTTCCTCTGGAAACCTTGCATTGGTTACTCTAGAAGAGATAAACCATTTTGATTTTATTATCTGGAAGGCTGCAACAATGGGTTGTGAGGGAAACACAAGTGTGTGTCTTTCCTTTCTGAATTGTTATGCTATACTATGCATATCCAGTGATACATAGTTCACTTGATACTCATGGAAATTTCTTCTCTTTACAGAAGGACACTCCGAAGTGGGGAAGTGCTTTCTGCAATGTCAGCAGCAAGAACCTCTGCGGACATGAGTTTTGTAGGAGACACGCAGCATACGCTGTCTCCAAGGATGATCTCCGGTATTGGGACCCTCAGGTATGTACTATGTGCACTAACCTGATTACTGAGACCTTTAATTCCCCTAGGACAGAGGAATCAAGGGATATAGCTAGAAAGAAGCTTCGTACCTGGGTAAGGGGCTTCCAAAAGAACACTTCTGGCCCTTATCTTCCAAGTGAGAAGATGAGGGCGTATCTTTTCCCTAAGGCATCAGCTGATGCAGTGATTCCCCAGCCTCAAGAGGAGATCCCCTAAGTTCAGATCCAGGTGGATGCTGAAGTCGCGGTCGCGATGCAAGACATCCAGTTAGATGACAGGATGTCTGATGTGGACGGGTGTCAGGAGGAAGACCTCATGGCAGAAGCCCAGGATGAAGTTCAAGCCCCAGACGTTGTAGAGGTAGACGTCGACGAGGTGTCGGCTACTCCGGTTCAGATTCCGGAGCCTATTCCCTCTACATCGGCCGGTCTCCCAGTAGAGCTGGGACAGGCCCTCTCTTCTATTGTTGGAATGATCCAACAAATGCAGAAGGAGAATCAGGAGAAGGCGGCTGCAATGGAACTGCGAATGCAGTGCCTTGCAGAATCACATGGGCCCCAGAAAAAGCTCAATGTGAAAGACCTTCCCTTGTGCTCAGATGCTAACCCATGGAGGTATGCTGAGCACATGCCAATGACGACTGGAAAGATCGTCATCTCGGATAAGCTGGGCTCAGTTCCCCTGGAGGAGGTGGAATTCTGGCCCAGCAAGGCATCATATCCGGACTGTTATGTCCGGCTGAGGAAGGAACCAGCTTTAAAGGAGGAGACAGAGCCGAAGGAGGTCATAGTGATGGACCATGCTAAGGCTCAAGCTCTACTTTCATCCTCGATGAAAGAGAGGGGCTTCTCTAACTCAAAGGTAGCCGCATTGAATAGGAAGCTCCCTTCCTTTGTGTCCTCGCCTACTAGAGCCTTCCCCTTTTTACAGAAAGGGTTTCTGGCTGTACTAAAAGCAGTCGAGGCCGGCAAGTCTTGCCCCTCCCTAGAGGAGTGTAAGCCCTTGTCTCTGGCCCTGCCTATGGACCACAAAGACTGGAAGGACGTCCATCTTACGTTCTCAGTTGGAAAGTTGGAGGCTGATATTGCCGGACGTCAGTTCGGCAAGGACCTCCCTAAGCTGTCTGACTTTCTTTTGCGAAGTGAGTTCGATACAAAAGAAAGACGGCAAGTGACCCCAAGGTCCATGAAATGTTCATGGTAGTAGCCAAGTCTCATCTGGCCACAGTGACGAAGGACCTTTATGGCTTCGTCAAGGCAAGGAGAGCTTGTAGGGAGTTCGCGTTTACCTCGGCTACGGTGAGGCACGAGCCAAAGAAACTAATCTCCTCCAACATTTGGGGAAAAGACCTTTTCCCTACCGACTTGGTCAAAGAAGTTGTTGATAAGGCCGCCTTGGAGAATAGAAACCTTCTCCAGAAGTGGGGCCTGGCTATCAAAAGAAAGTCTTCCCCGGATGAGGGTCCTCAACCAAAGAGGAAGACTATGAGGACTAGGCTACCGTCTCGGCCAGCCAAGCCTCTTAGACAGCAACAGCAACTGCAATTGCTATTGCCCCCAGTGCCCCAGATTGTGGCACAAACCCCGACCACTTTTCAGTGGGTACTCCAGGCCGTGTCGACACAGTCCACGGCATTCACCCCAGCGTTCGAAGGGCAGTCTACTTCCTTTCGAGCAAAGCCTAGAGGAGCAGCCAGAGGCTCGTCTAGACGCCCCTTAAGGGGAAGGGGATTCAGGGGTGGTCGTGGTCAGGAAGGCAAGACCTCAGGACAGCAGTCCAAGTGAGGTGATACCGGTAGGAGGGAGACTTCTGAAATTTCGGGATCGGTGGACCTTCGATCCCTGGGCCCACAGCTTACTCAAGAATGGACTGGGCGGGAGCTGGTACAGCACTCCACCCCCGTGCCTTCGGTTTTTCCAACACTCCACCCCCGTTATGGAGGAGTACGTTCAAGAACTGTTGGAGAAAAAAGGTGATCCGAAGGGTGAAGCCCATCAATTTCTAAGGGAGGCTGTTTTGTGTTCCCAAGAAAGACTCGGAAAAGCTCAGGGTCATTCTGGACTTGTCGCCACTCAACAAGTTCATAGTGAATTGCAAATTCAAAATGCTAACACTGCAACACATAAGGACCTTACTGCCCAAGAGGGCATATTCCGTCTCTATAGACTTGTCAGACGCCTATTGGCACATTCCAATTAGCCATCGACTCTCCCCCTACCTAGGGTTCAGGCTACAACGAAGACTATACGCCTTCGGAGCCATGCCATTCGGGCTAAAAATAGCCCCAAGGAGTTTTACGAAGCTTGCGAGCGTAGCTCTCAAACAATTACGCCTAAAGGGAATTCAGGTAGTAGCCTACCTGGACGACTGGTTGGTGTGGGCAGCATCCGAGACAGAATGCTTGCAAGCTTCCAGTCAAGTGATCCAGTTCCTAGAGTACCTAGGCTTCAAGATCAACAGAAAAAGTCTCGACTTTCTCCATCTCAAAAGTTCCAGTGGCTGGGAATCCACTGGGGCCTTTTGTCACACCGTTTCTCCACCCCGGCGAAGAAAAGGAAGGAGATAGCGGGTTCTGTCAAGAGACTTCTAGATTCCGAAAGGATATCAAGACGCGAGCAGGAGAGGGTACTGCGCTCTCTCCAGTTTGCTTCGGTGACAGACCCAGTGCTAAGAGCACAGCTAAAGGATGCAATCGGAGTTTGGAGAAGTTATGCATCAAACGCGCGAAGAGATCTGAGAAGACCAGCCGCTTCGGCTAAGTACTCTTCTCAGGCCTTGGTCCCAAGCCAGACATCTAAAGAAGTTGGTTCTTCTTCAGCCACCTCCCCCGTCGGTGACGATTCACTCAGACGCCTCGAAGGAGGGATGGGGAGGTCACTCTCATCGGAAAAAAGTCCAGGGGACTTGGTCCAAGCTATTCAAGACCTTTCACATAAAACTTTCTAGAAGCTAGGGCAGTGCTCCTTACCTTAAAGAAAGTCTCCCCGCGTCACTCAATCCACATAAGGTTGGTGATAGACAGCGAGGTAGTTGTGAGATACTTGAACCAGGTGATGTTGGCCATCTTCCGATTGGCGGGAAAAGAAGAAGTGGTACCTGTCGGCAGTTCACCTTCAAGGAGTCCGCAATGTGACAGCGGACGCTCTATCCAGGTTCACACCGATAGAGTCGGAATGGTCCTTAGACACAGGATCATTCTCCTTCATTCTGAATCAGTCCCAGAACTGCAGATAGACCTCTTTGCGACGAAAGACAACAAGAAGTTGCCCCTGTACGTGCCCCGTACGAGGACCCCTTAGCGGAAGCAGTGGACACGATGTCCCTCGACTGGAACAGATGGTCCAAGATTTATCTGTTCCCTCCTCACAACCCTCTGTTGAGGGTCCTCAACAAACTGAGATCCTTCAAGGGGTAGCGGCAATAGTGGCCCACAAGTGGCCGAACAGCGTGTGGTTCCTCCGGGCATTGGAACTGTAGCTGAAGTTTGTACCACTACCAGATCCAGTTCTGACCCAGCGAGTCCAGAAGTCAACTGTCTGCGCTTCATTACAGAAAACCCGGACCCTGCAGCTCATGATTTTCTCTCCCTAGCAGTGAGAAAGCGTTTCGGGATTTCAAAAGCCAGTATAGACTTCCTTGAGGAATACAAGTGCAAATCTACTAGAAGGCAATATGAGTCATCTTGGAGAAAATGGGTGGCCTTTTTGTCAAGGCGAAGAATCCGCAGGAGATCTTGACAGACTTCTGCTTATCTTTCTTCTCCACCTCCATGGTCAAGGATTGGCAGCGAACACGATTTCAGCGTGTAAGTCTGCTTTGACAAGACCCATTCTATATGCCTTCCAGGTCGACCTAGGTAACGAGATCTTTAATAAAGTCCCGAAAGCCTGTGCTAGGCTCAGACCTTCAGCACCTCCAAAGCCCATTTCATGGTCTTTAGACAAGTTCTTCATTTCGCTTCTCTGTTGAGCAATGAAGAGTGTGCGTTAAAGGATTTGACACAAAAAGTTATTTTCCTATTTTGCACTCGCGTCCGGGGCCAGGGTTAGTGAGATTGTAGCCTCTCGAGAGAGGCAGGTCGTGTTCAGTTCCTGGATGGGGGGAGAACTGAACCTGTTTCCGGATCCTACATTTCTCGCCAAGAATGAGTTACCCACCAACAGGTGGGGTCCCTGGAGAATCTGCCCTCTGAAAGAAGATGCATCTCTATGTCCAGTAGAATGCCTAAAGGTCTATCTTCATAGAACTTCAAACTTCAAGGGTGGTCAACTATTCAGGGGAGAAACATCAGGCTCAAATTTATCTCTGAATCAACTCAGAGCGAAAATCACATATTTTATTCGCAGAGCGGATCCTGACAATACACCCGCAGGTCACGATCCGAGGAAAGTTACCTCATCCTTAAATTTCTTTAATTGTATGGATTTTGAACATCTCCGTTCATACACTGGCTGGAAGTCTTCCAGAGTGTTCTTTCGCCACTATGCGAAGCAAGTAGAGGAACTAAAAGAGATCTGTGGTAGCAGTGGGTCGCGGTGTTAACCCTACTGTTTAACTCTGCGAGGAACAGTGGTCTTAATTGGGACGATTAATTCCAGGGTAAGTGTGTAGTTACATACTGTACTACAAACTTAGTGAGGGCACTGTGTTGCCCATGCAGACTGTTCCATTTCCGAAGGTGAACCTAGCATAAGTGCAGACATGTGTGCCGAGCCTTTCTAACGCTAATGTCATTGATTTGTAATACAGGCTTTTATGACTTTGATACCTCGGTATCTTAAAAGTGGCATCTAATGTTTTTTCTTTCAGACAAACAAGCTCTGTTTACTATCATACTTATGCTTAAAGTTTTGGGTTATCCTCTTCTTATGTATATATATATATATATATATATATAATTGTGGTTAACCTGTCTATTTATTGCCTGTCAATAATCTGGTTCTTGAGAACCTTGCGTCTCCTTCACCTGTGTCAATTTATTGGTATAATTGAGCATTCATTCTATGTACCTTATCTGGGATAATTCTAATAGAATTGTTCCTTTATGCAAGCTATGTTGCATTGGTTTTCCTCCTATGCGGATATAAAACCTTTGTCCAATACAAGTATTGTGCGGAGAACTGGTCGATATTTCATATTGACGCAGTGGTTCTTTACAAACTATGCTTTACTTAATATAGGGCGAGACCACTATATTAGCTTGCCTGGTATTCATACATAGGTATATGTACTCTTCGAGACTTTTCTAGAGTCTAGTAGGACTCTTCCCTGTAGGGGGCAGGAAGCTCTAACATAGTTTATAGTTAGTTGAAAAGATGTATAACGGTAACATTTTAGGTCTCTAGGTCTAGTCGACCGGGAAAAAAATTACCTCCGGGGAGTACGGCACGTTCTGAGAATCCACAGATACAGTAATGCTCTGGTACACTTCCATCAGGACGACATGGCTTGAGCCCAAAAAATGGATTTTGAGCGAAGCGAAAAATCTATTTTTGGGTGAGATGGCCATGTCGTCCTGATGGACCCGCCCTTGCCTTTCTAAGAAAGGGCTGTAGGACCCCTCCCTACATACAGTATCTTTAGCACCTCGTGTACGCTACAAGGAATACAGATGGCGCCAGGATTGGCGCCAGGCACGCATACGAATCGGAGGATAGGGAAGCCTTGGGAGCGGCTCCCCTTTTTCTTTCCCGAATTCGTATCTCGCCAATCGCCTCCTACGAGACGAAATCTCTGTCCAGGATGTAGATTGCCATGTGGCGTGTCTAGAATACGTCCTCTGATATGTCGCGATATCCCTTTCACGAGGGATACTCGCTCCAGGAGTTAGAATTCTGGTACCTTAAGGTAAATTCTCTGGGAATATCGCCGTAGTTGTAATATACCCTAGGAAGCTACCCTATAGGAACTTCCATCAGGACGACATGGCCATCTCACCCAAAAATAGATTTTTCGCTTCGCTCAAAATCCGTTATATATATATATATATATATATATTTATATATATATATGTGTGTGTGTGTGTGTGTGGTGTGTGTGTGTATATATGTGTGTACTTACAGATGTTTCTCATACACACACTCACACATATATATACATATATATACAGTATATATATATATATATATATGTATATATATGTGTGTGTATATATATGTGTGTGTCTATATATATATATATATATATGTGTGTGTATATATACATATATATATATGTATATATATAAGTATATATATATATATATATATATAATTACCTATATGCATACATGCAGTAATTTTTGGACATTTTCATTAGTTAATCTGCTATGGGAAGGACTAACTTTGATGTTGATTGCTGTACAGAACACTCAGTACATGAAGTTAGCTTCCTTCAATCCCAGTCTTCCATTAATATCAAAAGTCCAATTTACTCTGATATTTCTCTTTCTAATGAGGTGAGTTTTCAAAGTATGATTTAAGTAGCTCTTGGACAGTTGCTCCTCAACATCCTGATCTCAGTATTGATAATGTTTCTTTAACTTTGTATGACTCTTTTGAAATTTCAGGTGTGATTCTCGACAGCAAATTTACTTTTGAGAAACATATAAGGTCTGTGTCTTATTCAATTGCACAAAAGATTGGCTTATTGAGAGTCTTTCAAGATTTTCGGTGATCAGTCTATTCTGAAGAAGTGCTTTAATTTTTTCATTCCACCTTGTTTTGAGTAATGTTCTCCTGTCTGGTGTTCAGCTGCTGATTCTCATCTTAATTTGGTGGACAGGAACTAACGGTCTATCAAATTTCTTATTCCTGATTTAGATATTAATCTTTGTCACCGTCGTTCAATTAGTTCATTATGCATGTTGCATGAGATTTTTTTTATAACTCTGACCATCCTTTACATTCTGATCTTCCCGGACAGTTCCATCCTGTTCGTAATACTAGGCATGCAGTTAATTCTCATAGTCATGCCTTCTCCATCATGAGGCTCAATACTACACAGTATTCTAGAAGTTTTATTCCAGCTGTGACCAAGTTATGGAATGATCTTCCTAATCGGGTAGTTGAATCAGTAGAAATTCAAAAGTTCAAAGTTGATGCAAATGTTTTTATGTTGAACAGGCTGACATAAGTTCTTTTATAGTTTTTATATGAATTATCTGTTTTAATGTTGTTAATGTTTTTAAAATATTTTAATTCAATTGTTCATCACTTCTTATATCATTTATTTATTTCCTTATTTCCTTTCCTCACTGGGCTATTTTTCCCTGTGGGAGCCCTTGGGCTTATAGCATCTTACTTTTCCAATTAGGGTTGTAGCTTGGCTAGTAATAATAATTTATTATTATTATTATTATTATTATTATTATTATTATTATTATTATTATTTTTATTATTATTATTATTATTATTATTATTATTATTATTATTATTATTATTATTATTAGCTAAGCTAGAACACTAGTTGGAAAAGCAGGATTCTATAAGCCCCTAGGGGTCCAACAGGGATAAATTGCCCAGTGAGGAAAGGAAATAAGGAAAGAAATAGAAGTAATGAACAATTAAAATGAAATATTTTAAGAACAGTAATAACATTAAAATAGATTTTTCATGTGTATTCATATGAAAAATGTTTCATATTTTGATATTTTAAGGCATTTGTAGAAATTAAAACGTTTTCATTTTGGTGTTTGGAGCATTTAAAACAGGTTTCATAATCGTATTTAGAAACGTTTCGGAGGATTTGAAACATGTTTTATTTTTGGTAATCTGATGGCTTTCGTATTATTTGGAACATGTTTCATTTTTGTATTGAGAAGCTATTTGAAACATGCTTCCTTTTTGTATTGAGAAGCTATTTGAAACATGCTTCCTTTCTGTATTGAGAAGCTCTTTGAAACATGCTTCCTTTCTGTATTGAGAAGCTATTTGAAACTTGTTTCATTTTTTTATTTACGAGGCTTTCATAGCATTTGAAATCGGTTTCATTTTGGTGTTGTAAAGTCTTGATTTGAAACGTGTTTCATTTTGATATTTAGAAGTCTTTCGTAGGGTTTGAAACAAGTTTATTTTTGTAGCTGAGAAACCCTTCAAAGGATTTGAAACATGTTTCATTTGTTAACTAAAGGCAGTATCTTTTTAATTTTTATCAGAACGGGTTGAGAAGACCACGAGGATGAGTCTCTCTCTCTCTCTCTCTCTCTCTCTCTCTCTCTCTCTTTCTCTTTCTCTCTCTCTCTCTCTCTCTCTCTCTCTCTCTCCCTCTCTCTATTCATTACTACTACATAGGCAAAAGCCACTTGAGATAAGTATCTTATTAAATATCACAACATCTTTTATTTATAGGAAAAATACATTCAGATGGGATTGACTCTTCAAATAAAATCATCGAAGCTTTTTTGGCATTCAGTTATATATCATTAACACTTATAAATGCATTTATATCGTCACTTTTCTTTTAGGTTATTTAAGAATCCGTAAAATTATCAATCACACTTTTCTCTGCATATTTTATTTCAGATTATATATACATATATATATATATATATATATATAAATATATATATATATGTGTATGTATATATACATATATATATACATATATATATATGTGTGTGTGTGTGTAAATGTATATTATATATATATATATATATATATATGTATATAACGGATTTTGAGCGAAGCGAAAAATCTATTTTTGGGTGAGATAGCCATGTCGTCCTGATGGAAGTTCCTATAGGGTAGCTTCCTAGGGTATATTACAACTACGGCGATATTCCCAGAGAATTTACCTTAAGGTACCAGAATTCTAACTCCTGGAGCGAGTATCCCTCGTGAAAGGGATATCGCGACATATCAGAGGACGTATTCTAGACACGTCACATGGCAATCTACGACCTGAACAGAGATTCGTCTCGTAGGAGGGAGATTGACGAGATACGAATTCGGGAAAGAAAAAGGGGAGCCGCTCCCAAGGCTTCCCTATCCCCCGATTCGTATGCGTGCCTGGCGCCAATCCTGGCGCCATCTGTATTCCTTGTAGCGTACACGAGGTGCTACAGATACTGTATGTAGGGAGGGGTCCTACAGCCCTTTCTTAGAAAGGCAAGGGCGGGTCCATCAGGACGACATGGCTATCTCACCCAAAAATAGATTTTTCGCTTCGCTCAAAATCCGTTTTTTGGGCTCAAGCCATGTCGTCCTGATGGAAGTGTACCAGAGCATTACTGTATCTGTGGATTCTCAGAACGTGCCGTACTCCCCGGAGATATTTATTCCCGGTCGACTAGACCTAGAGACCTAAGATGTTACCGTTATACATCTTTTCAACTAACTATAAACTATGTTAGAGCTTCCTGCCCCCTACAGGGAAGAGTCCTACTAGACTCTGGAAAGTCTCGAAGAGTACATATATCTATGTATGAATACCAGGCAAGCTAATATAGTGGTCTCGCCCTATATTAAGTAAAGCATAGTTTGTAAAGGACCACTGCGTCAATATGAAATATCGACCAGTTTTCCGCACAATACTTGTATTGGCCAAAGGTTTTATATCCGCATAGGAGGAAAACCAATGCAACATAGCTTGCATAAAGGAACAATTCTATTAGAATTATCCCAGATAAGGTACATAGAATGAATGCTCAATTATACCAATAAATTGACACAGGTGAAGGAGACGCAAGGTTCTCAAGAACAAGCTTATTGACAGACAATAAACAGACAGGTTAACCACAATTATACATATATATATAAGAAGAGGATAACCCAAAACTTTAAGCATAAGTATGATAGTAAACAGGGCTTGTTTGTCTGAAAGAAAAACATTAGATGCCACTTTTAAGATACCGAGGTATCAAAGTCATAAAAGCCTGTATTACAAATCAATGACATTAGCGTTAGAAATGCTCGGCACACATGTCTGTACTTATGCTAGGTTCACCTTCGGAAATGGAACAGTCTGGATGGGCAACACAGTGCCCTCACTTAGTTTGTAGTACAGTATGTAACTACACACTCACCCTGGAATTAATCGTCCCAATTAAGACCACTGTTCCTCGCAGAGTTAAACAGTAGGGTTAACACCGCGACCCACTGCTACCACAGATCTCTTTTAGTTCCTCTACTTGCTTCGCATAGTGGCGAAAGAACACTCTGGAAGACTTCCAGCCAGTGTATGAACGGAGATGTTCAAAATCCATGCAATTAAAGAAATTTAAGAATGAGGCAACTTTCCTCGGATCGTGACCTGCGGGTGTATTGTCAGGATCCGCTCTGCGAATAAAATATGTGATTTTTGCTCTGAGTTGATTCAGAGATAAATTTGAGCCTGATGTTTCTCCCCTGAATAGTTGACCACCCTTGAAGTCTGAAGTTCTATGAAGATAGACCTTTAGGCATTCTACTGGACATAGAGATGCATCTTCTTTCAGAGGGCAGATTCTCCAGGGACCCCACCTGTTGGTGGGTAACTCATTCTTGGCGAGAAACGTAGGATCCGTAAACAGGTTCAGTTCTTCCCCATCCAGGAACTGAACACGACCTGCCTCTCTCGAGAGGCTACAATTTCACTAACCCTGGCCCCGGACGCGAGTGCAAATTAGGAAAATAACTTTTTGTGTCAAATCCTTTAACGCACATTCTTCATTGCTCAACAGAAAAGCGAAATGAAGAACTTGTCTAAAGACCATGAAATGGGCTTTGGAGGTGCTGAAGGTCTGAGCCTAGCACAGGCTTTCGGGACTTTATTAAAGATCTCGTTACCTAGGTCGACCTGGAAGGCATATAGAATGGGTCTTGTCAAAGCAGACTTACACGCTGAAATCGTGTTCGCTGCCAACCCTTGACCATGGAGGTGGGGAAAAAAGATAAGCAGAAGTCTGTCAAGATCTCCTGCGGAATCTTCGCCTTGACAAAAGGCCACCCATTTTCTCCAAGATGACTCATATTGCCTTCTAGTAGATTTGCATTTATATTCCTCAATGAAGTCTATACTGGCTTTCGAAATCCCGAAACGCTTTCTCACCGCTAGGGAGAGAAAATCATGAACTGCAGGGTCCGGGTTTTCTGTAATGAAGCGCAGACAGTTGACTTCTGGACTCGCTGGGTCAGAACTGGATCTGGTAGTGGTACAAACTTCAGCTACAGTTCCAATGCCAGGAGGAACCACACGCTGTTCGGCCACTTGTGGGCCACTATTGCCGCTACCCTTTGAAGGATCTCAGTTTGTTGAGGACCCTCAACAGAAGGTTGTGAGGAGGGAACAGATAAATCTTGGACCATCTGTTCCAGTCGAGGGACATCGCGTCCACTGCTTCCGCTAAGGGGTCCTCGTACGGGGCACGTACAGGGGCAACTTCTTGTTGTCTTTCGTCGCAAAGAGGTCTATCTGCAGTTCTGGGACTGATTCAGAATGAAGGAGAATGATCCTGCGTCTAAGGACCATTCCGACTCTATCGGTGTGAACCTGGATAGAGCGTCCGCTGTCACATTGCGGACTCCTTGAAGGTGAACTGCCGACAGGTACCACTTCTTCTTTTCCGCCAATCGGAAGACGGCCAACATCACCTGGTTGAGAGGTGGTGACCTCGATCCTTGTCGATTCAAGTATCTTACAACTACCTCGCTGTCTATTACCACTTTATGTGGAACGAATGACGCGGGGAGACTTTCTTTAAGGTAAGGAGCACTGCCCTAGCTTCTAGAAAGTTTTATGAGAAAGGTCTTGAATAGCCTGGACCAAGTCCCCTGGACTTTTTTCCGATGAGAGTGACCTCCCCATCCCTCCTTTGAGGCGTCTGAGTGAATCGTCACCGACGGGGGAGGTGGCTGAAGAAGAACCTGACTTCTTTAGATGTCTGGCTTGGGACCAAGGCCTGAGAAGAGTACTTAGCCGAAGCGGCTGGTCTTCTCAGATCTCTTCACGCGTTTGATGCATAACTTCTCCAAACTCCGATTGCATCCTTTAGCTGTGCTCTTAGCACTGGGTCTGTCACCGAAGCAAACTGGAGAGAGCGCAGTACTCTCTCCTGCTCGTGTCTTGATATCCTTTCGGAATCTTGAAGTCTCTTGACAGAACCCGCTATCTCCTTCCTTTTCTTCGCTGGGGTGGAGAAACGGTGTGACAAAAGGTCCCAGTGGATCTTAGCCACTGGAACTTTTGAGATGGAGAAAGTCGAGACTTTTTCTGTTGATCTTGAAGCCTAGGTACTCTAGGAACTGGATCACTGACTGGAAGCTTGCAAGCATTCTGTCTCGGATGCTGCCCACACCAACCAGTCGTCCAGGTAGGCTACTACCTGAATTCCCTTTAGGCGAAATTGTTTGAGAGCTACGCTCGCAAGCTTCGTAAAAATCCTTGGGGCTATGTTTAGCCCGAATGGCATGGCTCCGAAGGCGTATAGTCTTCGCTGTAGCCTGAACCCTAGGTAGGGGGAGAGTCGATGGCTAATTGGAATGTGCCAGTAGGCATCTGACAAGTCTATAGAGACGGAATATGCCCTCTTGGGCAGTAAGGTCCTTATGTGTTGCAGTGTTTAGCATTTTGAATTTGCAATTCACTATGAACTTGTTAAGTGGCGACAAGTCCAGAATGACTCTGAGCTTTTCCGAGTCTTTCTTGGGAACACAAAACAGCCTCCCTTAGAAATTGATGGGCTTCACCCTTTTTCTCCAACCGTTCTTGAACGTACTCCTCCATAACGGGGGTGGAGTGTTGGAAAAAACCGAAGGTACGGGGGTGGAGTGCTGTACCAGCTCCCGCCCAATCCATTCTTGAGTAGGCTGTGGGCCCAGGGATCGAAGGTCCACCGATCCCGAAATTTCAGAAGTCTCCCTCCTACCGGTATCACCTCACTTGGACTGCCGTCCTGAGGTCTTGCCTTCCTGACCACGACCACCCCTGAATCCCCTTCCCCTTGAGGGGCGTCTAGACGAGCCTCTGGCTGCTCCTCTAGGCTTTGCTCGGAAGGAAGTAGACTGCCCTTCGAACGCTGGGGTGAATGCCGTGGACTGTGTCGACACGGCCTGGGGTACCCACTGAAAGGTGGTCGGGGTTTGTGCCACGATCTGGGGCACTGGGGGCAATGGCAATTGCAGTTGCTGTTGCTGTCTAAGAGGCTTGGCTGGCCGAGACGGTAGCCTAGTCCTCATAGTCTTCCTCTTTGGTTGAGGACCCTCATCCGGGGAAGACTTTCTTTTGATAGCCAGGTCCCACTTCTGGAGAAGGTTTCTATTCTCCAAGGTGGCTTTATCAAAAACTTCTTTGACCAAGTCGGTAGGGAAAAAGGTCTTTTCCCCAAATGTTGGAGGAGATTAGTTTCTTTAGCTCGTGCCTCACTGTAGCCGAGGTAAACACGAACTCCCTACAAGCTCTCCTTGCCTTGACGAAGCCATAAAGGTCCTTCGTCACTGTGGCCAGATGAGGCTTGGCCACTACCATGAACATTTCATGGACCTTGGGGTCACTTGCCATCGTCTCGAGAGTAGTCTGAAGAGACATTGAGGCAGTCAGTCTTTCTTTTGTATCGAGCTCACTTCGCAAAAGAAAGTCAGACAGCTTAGGGGGGTCCTTGCCGAACTGACGTCCGGCAATATCAGCCTCCAACTTTCCACTTAGAACGTAAGATGGACGTCCTTCTAATCTTTGTGGTCCATAGGCAGGGCCAGCGACAAGGGTTTACACTCCTCTAGGGAGGGGCAAGACTTGCCGGCCTCGATTGCTTTTAGTACAGCCAGAAACCCTTTCTGTAAAAAGGGGGAAGGCTCTAGTAGGCGAGGACACAAAGGAAGGGAGCTTCCTATTCAATGCAGCTACCTTTGAGTTAGAGAAGCCCCTCTCTTTCATCGAAGATGAAAGTAGAGCTTGAGCCTTAGCATGGTCATCACTATGACCTCCTTCGGCTCTGCCTCCTCCTTTGAAGCTGGTTCCTTCCTCAGCCGGACATAACAGTCCAGATATGGTGCCTTGCTGGGCCAGAATTCCACCCTCCAGGGGAACTGAGCCCAGCATATCCGAGATGACGATCTTTCCAGTCGTCATCGACATGTGCTCAGCATACCTCCATGGGTTAGCATCCGAGCACAAAGGAAGGTCTTTCACATTGAGCTTTTCTGGGGCCCATGTGATTCTGCAAGGCACTGCATTCGCAGTTCCATTGCAGCCGCCTTCTCCTGATTCTCCTTCTGCATTTGTTGGATCATTCCAACAATAGAAGAGAGGGCCTGTCCCAGCTCTACTGGGAGACCGGCCGATGTAGAGGGACTTGAACTTCATCCTGGGCTTCTGCAAGGAGGTCTTCCTCCTGACACCCGTCCACATCAGATATCCTGTCATTTAGCTGGATGTCTTGCATCGCGACCGCGACTTCAGCATCCACCTGGATCTGAACTTAGGGGATCTCCTCTTGAGGCTGGGGAATCACTGCCTCAGCTGATGCCTTAGGGAAAAGATACGCCCTCATCTTCTCACTTGGAAGATAAGGGCCAGAAGTGTACTTTTGGAAGCCCCTTACCCAGGTACGAAGCTTCTTCCTAGCTATTTAAATGTCTCATTAATCAGGTTAGTGCACACAGTACATACCTGAGGGTCCCAATACCGGAGATCATCCTTGGAGACAGCGTATGCTGCGTGTCTCCTACAAAACTCATGTCCGCAGAGGTTCTTGCTGCTGACATTGCAGAAAGCACTTCCCCACTTCGGAGTGTCCTTCTGTAAAGAGAAGAAATTTCCATGAGTATCAAGTGAACTATGTATCACTGGATATGCATAGTATAGCATAACAATTCATAAATGAAAGACACACACTTGTGTTTCCCTCACAACCCATTGTTGCAGCCTTCCAGATAATAAAATCAAAAATGGTTTATCTCTACTAGAGTAACCAATGCAAGGTTTCCATAGGAAACAGGTGGAGCTCACACCTAGGCAATGATTTTAAAAATCCTGGATAATAGACGGGGAAGAACTCTGCTTCCTGTCTGAGGGCAACAGCAAAGGGCTGTGTAAGAAAACACAATAGTGTTAGAAGATACAGTGCTGTACCTAAACTTTTACTATAGTTTTCTTCTTACTGTATATGCTATACAGAAGAATACTAGTACAGTATAGGAGGATGTGTGCCGGCCTGCCTTTGCCGGCCGGCACACACCACAATTAGCTTTAAAGTATACTACTTAACAGCTATAGGGCGGCAGCCCTCTGGTTCAAATGCCTGTGCCGGCGGCAGCAGCTGCCGGCCAGCAACAGCCAGTGTTGGCCGGCAATGATTGCCGGCCAGCAACTACACAAGGTAGTACCCAGCTGCCGGCCACACTCTTGGTGACCGGCAGACAAGGACTGACATAAGCCGGCCGGCAAAGGTACAAGACCGATGCCAGCCGGCAGCAAAAGAACCAGAAGACTACCCCTGCCCGGCTGCCGGCCTCATAGGCCGGCAGCCGGCCTCATAGGCCGGCTGCCGGGACAGGTACAGCACTAGAAGAAAATAGAATGGATGCCGGGATAAGAGTGTACACAACCCCCCCAGCCCGGCAACCGAAAGAGTGCATATAAGGAAGGGGAGAAACTTAATTCAGGCTTCCTTGACCAATGCCGTCCGGCTCTGCCGGCAGGCATGGATGAGGGACCAAGAGAGGTCCGGGCAGCACTCGAAAACATAAGACCCTTGCCGTCCAGCGTCTCTGCCGGCCGGCAATGGGCTTAGTCAATCCAAATCCCAACCTATACTAGGTCCAGAAGTAGAATGACATATGGTACAGTAATACCCCTGCCGGCCAGCTCTGCCGGCCGGCAAGGTACAGTACAGTAATGGCTAGGCCATTACGGAGATAGAGGGGGAAGGGACAAGAGGGTCCTGCCAACCTTGCTTTAGTGACAGATCACCCGTAGCCAAGAACTCTGTCTTAGCCTAAGGGAGATCTAAGGGAAAGGGCCAGCGCAGTAGTATAATACCTGCCAGCTTCCAGAGCACCAAAGCAAGGAAGGCGTTGCAACTCCCAAGGGAAGATTTATCCTCCCCGAGAACAGCAACAGGACTTAGTCTGGTCGATCACACAAGAAGGAATCATAACTACAGAAACCTTCGACAGTGACCTAAGGGAGCTCAGCTCCCTTTGTAAGTGTTAGGTCAGCGAGGGAGACTCTGCCCCAAGCCAAACAACACGGACTCAGACTAAAAACTCTGTTGTTCTGACCCTCTTTGAACCAGACTCTGCTGGAACAGGAAGGTACAGTAACACCCTAGTATAGTTTTATCGAAAATAAATTCGGAAAAAACCACTTAGGGATAAGCCCAAGGCTTAAACAGAGGGAAAGGGATTGCATACCTTCTCCGAAGAAAAGAAAGCAACCGGGGAGTATGATAAAGTATACTAAGGCTCCATAAGCAATTAGCCTAGGCACCAAGAGAATCGATTACCTAATTCACCGAAACTCTCACGTATACAATCTTGGAAATATTCCACACAGTCTAACATGTATAAAATATAGCCTAAAGCTTCAATAAAATTTTAATTACACTCGGAAAAACCATAATCATGCATTAAGTACTAGGACCAAACGACTAGGCTACATGGCCTAGCGTAGGCCAGAATGGCGAATACTTCGCCAAATAATACTAAGCACGAAAGGAAATCCTATGTAAAGCTAAATAGCTAAATTTTATTAAGCAAAACAACCAGGAATGTCACTCTGACTAACTAATTTATACCTAGCGAGTGACAGTGTCCAGGACACCTCTGGTAGGCTACGGCTCTTGTATCAAAGATTAATCCTATTAATCACTCAAAATTTTACCAAGAGCCTACATTTATACATAACAGACACTATACTCAACTTATCCGAGGTCAACGAAGACGAAGAAGCCATGAAAAGCTGAATAAATCCAAGATTTGCGAGAAAAACAGGAAAAAACACCGAGTTGTTAAGCTACGCAAAAAGGAATACAGATGGCGCCAGGATTGGCGCCAGGCACGCATACGAATCGGGGGATAGGGAAGCCTTGGGAGCGGCTCCCCTTTTTCTTTCCCGAATTCGTATCTCGTCAATCTCCCTCCTACGAGACGAATCTCTGTTCAGGTCGTAGATTGCCATGTGACGTGTCTAGAATACGTCCTCTGATATGTCGCGATATCCCTTTCACGAGGGATACTCGCTCCAGGAGTTAGAATTCTGGTACCTTAAGGTAAATTCTCTGGGAATATCGCCGTAGTTGTAATATACCCTAGGAAGCTACCCTATAGGAACTTCCATCAGGACGACATGGCTTGAGCCCAAAAATATATATATACATATATATATAAATATATATATATATATGTATATATATATGTATATATATGTATATATATACATATATATATATATATATATATATGTGTGTGTGTTTCTACCTTCACAGGGAGATTTTCTCAGTATGAAGACAGCTTCTGTTATTGTAGCAAGTCTTAAGGAATGAAGTCGCCCTCCCCAAACTTCTAATTTCTCATCGTCAATACAATATAGTCTGTTAACTATCAGGTAAATTTTTCACTTTTTATTTTTGTCAACTGACGTGTGTGTTTGCTATAGTGTGTGAGTTGTATAAATGGTGTAAAAATTGGTCCAAGACAAGGAATGAGTTATGCCACTATGGATGTACGGTACCTGTATGGGTAGATCCAAGGTCCTTTAATGGGTAGATTGATTTGAGATATCAGAATAAGTCCGGTAAATAGTTGTGTCAGAGGTGCGAGGTTAGAAAATCTGAAGCGAATGTATAGTGGATACCTTGACGTTTGCAAATAAATACTTTGTTGATCGGGAACAATGAAGAGAAACAACAGGAACTAGTGAAATGTTTGTAAGTTTTGCCATAGGAAAAAGTTCAAAGGGAATAATAGGAAGAGTATGGTTGTGAGGGTAAGTGTAAACCGGAACCCAGTTTGATGAAGTAATATATGTTTATACTAATAGTAGAAGAATGTAAATAGTCCCTGTAGATAAAACAGGATATCAAAATGAGAGAAAGATTAGGTAACAGAACAGCTTAGCTTGAAAGACAGCAGAGATCTTCAAAATTATTATTCCATCGCACCCTTGTGGTCTATGGAGGATGAGTTTGAATGAAATGAAGAAGATTCAGGCTGGTGAGGCTAATACTTTGTATTGTATATGTGGTGCATGAATAAGTGATGGGACGAGAAATTTGGAGATAGTAGAATAGTCAGTAGATAGCATTGGTGAAAGGAATTATTTGAGTATTTAGACAATGTTCAATCATGTAGAATGAGTGGAAGACAATAGGTTTGGGAGAAGAGTGAATCATTTAGCGTTAAAGCTTATTCAAGATGATGTTGAATGATGCATTGTGTGTATGTGTTAGGTGTGCAGTTGTCGATATTTTTGTTTAAGCACGTGAAGCGTATAATTTTATGGAAATTTTATTTCACTCATATGTTAATGGCTTATGTATGAAATAGGCAGCGATGTATGTTTTTTTTCTCAATTTCTAATGTTTATCATGCAAACCATCCTAGAGGCATGTCAGCGGAATCTGAGCGGAGTAGCTCCATGTCGGATCGCAATGTTGGGTCAGGAGGGAAGAGAGAACCTATAAATCAGCGTCCTTCTGTACTCCTTGTCGGCAAATGTCTCATACGGGAAACCGGAAATGCCGCCACGTTAAACAGGCTGAGGTGAGAAATTTAAACTATTTTGTCCGAATTTTGGGGATCAACTGTGTGTATGCTTATATGAATATATAATCCATTTTTTAAACTTTCAAAATGCTCATTAAGTCAAATCTATTTTTCAAGTATATATATATATATATATATATATATATATATATATATATATATATACATATATATATATATATATATATATATATATATATATATATATATATATATATATATATACAGTATATCTGTATTCTGATGGTTAAATCAGTAGAACTTCAGAAGTTCAAACTTGTTGCAAATGCTTGTATGGTGATCATGTCGACATATCTCTTTTCTTGTATTATAATCTTAATGTTGTTTCTGATCATAAAATATTTCATATTTTTATTCATTATTTCTGATATATAGTGTATCTATTAATATCCTTTTCCTACTGGGCTACTTTCCCTTTTAGAGCTCGTGGGCTTGCAGCATCCTTCTTTTCTAACTAGGGTTGTTGCTTAGCTAGTAATAATGATGATGATAAAGTATGCGAGTATATTCTGGTTATGTGTATCTATATACATACCTGTGTATAAGTGTCTGTATATATACTATGTATATACTGGTATATATACCAGTGTATATATATTATATCATATATACATAGTGGCATATATACCTGTGTGTATATATATATACTATATATATATATATATATATATATATATGCATACAGTATTTGTATACATATATATATAAATATATATATATATATATATATATATATATATATATATATATGCAGTACATATACATATATATACAATATATATATATAATATATATATATATATATATATATATATATATATATATATATTTGTACATTATATGTATATATATATATATATATATATATATATATATATACACACACATATATGTGTGTGTATGTCTAGTTTCTCATTAGTATTTTATTTGTTAATGTTAAAGAAGTTTAAAATTTCCCAAAATGATAATCATTTAATTATTTTTTTCATTTCCCAAATCAATATATTAACTAAATCCTAAAGTCACCCTTGTTTCAACTTATTTCCTCATTGTCTATTTACATGTAGTTGTTTTCTGTTTTTGTAATAGTGTCTTCTAGAAGCATTTTGTTTACATTAATTATACTTGTTGTTAATGCTATTGTATCAATAAAATCATTAGAACTTCAACTAATAACGAAATTTCCAATGACCCCCATGACCTCCAAAGGTCACACGTGGAGAGCGGTGGATACGACTGCGTGATGGTTGACCCGGAAGACCCTACGGAGCAGGAGTTGACTCAAGACAGCCTCCGCGACCTGATTCAGAGTCGAAATGTGGTGTCGGCTGTTGGTCTGCACCTCTACCGGAGTGCTTCCACTTTGATTGCCTTGAAGGTAGGAAATTAATTATGGTTCAACTGTATATATATATATATATATATATATATATATATATATATATATATATATATATATATATATATATATATATGCATATATATATACCTGTATATATATACAGTATATATATATATATGCATATATATATACCTGTATATATATACAGTATATATATATATATATATATATATATATATATATATGCATATATATACCTGTATATATATACAGTATATATATATATATATATATATATATATATATATATATATATATATATATATATATATATATATATATATATGCATATATATACCTGTATATATATACAGTATATATATATATATATATATATATATATATATATATATATATATATATATATATATATATTTATGCAAAAAATGTATGTATATATTAAGTACTATTTTACATTCATGTGATTAATTTCATCATGACCTATTCGTATCGTATTAAAAATTCATTGAATAAGTTTTCATATATTATGTAACACGATAAAAATTGAAACCACTTATATATTTATAATGAAAATGATATGGATTAAATAATACGGCAGATTATACATCATTGCTTTCATACAAAATATATACATTATGACAAAAGAACAAAGGTAATTATATCTTTTATTAGTGATAAATAATATTAACTCCTAAATGTAGTTGTTTACATATAACCATTATAGTTTATAGAGAAAAACTTCTCTTTTATTCCTAGGAATTGGGTGTCCCTTACATCTGCTATTTTGGGGGAACAGACATGAACACAGGAGTGAAATCCCCCGAAAAACTTGAGCTCATGACGGAAGTGGTCTTCGGAGCCCGATATCTCATAGCCTTCACTGAGGACATGAAGGAGATTGCTCTTGGAGTGTGGGTAGGTAGTTGCTCATTTTAGGTGGCTGTGTTGCCTAAGTAAGAGTTGGTATTGGCTTAGAAGAGCTGATTACATTGTCAAAGTGTGGAGAAAGAATTTTTGTTACTTCATTGTCAAAGTGTGGAGAAAGAAGTTTTGTTAGTAACTTCATAGTCAACGTGTGGAGAAAAAATTTTTGTTAGGTACTTCGTGGTCAAAATGTGGAGAAAGTCTTTTTGTTAGTTACTTCATTGTTAAAGTGTGAAAAAAGAATTGTTGTTAGTTACTCCATTGCCCAACTGTGGAAAAAGAATTTCTGTTAGTTACTTCATTGTCAAAGTGGGAGAAAGAATTTTTGTAAGTTACTTCATTGTCAAAGTGTGGAGAAAGAATTGTTGTTAGTTACTCCATTGTCAAAGTGTGGAGAAAGAATTTCTGTTAGTTACTCCATTGTCAAAGTACGGGGAAAGAATTTTTGTTAGTTACTTCATTGTCAAAGTGTGGAAAAAGAACTTTTGTAAGTTACTTCATTGTCAAAGTGTGGAGAAAGAATTGTTGTTAGTTACTCCATTGTCCAACTGTGGAGAAAGAATTTCTGTTAGTTACTTCATTGTCAAAGTGGGAGAAAGAATTTTTGTTA
>NC_090760.1:65890462-65945462 GCF_036898095.1 Palaemon carinicauda | reverse complement strand
AAAGTAACTTTCCTTCTCAATAAATCTAAAAGTCATTTTCTTTCTCATTATATCTAAAATTAATTTTCCTTCTCAATTAAAATAAAAGTAATTTTTTCTTATTGAATGCAAAAGTAATTCTCATTAAAACTAACAGTAATTTTCCTTTTCATTAAATCCAAAAATAGCTTTCCTTCTCATTAAATTTGAAAGTAATTTTCCTTCTCGTTAAATTTGAAAGTAATTTTCCTTCTCATTAAATTTGAAAGTAATTTTCCTTTTCATTAAATCTTAGAGTAATTTTCCTTCTCATTAAATCTAAAAGTAATTTTCATTCTCATTAAATCCAAAAATAATTTTCCTCCTCATTAAATCTAAAAGTATTCTTCCTTCCACTGTCTTGGGTTAGAGTTCTCCTACTTGAGGGTACACTCGAGCACACTATTCTGTCTGTTTCCTTATTTCCTTTTCTCGCTGTCCTATTTTCCCTGTTGGAGCCTTTGGGCTTGTGGCATCCTGCTTTTCCAACTAAGGTTGTAACTTAGCTAATAATAATAATAATAATAATAATAATAATAATAATAATAATAATAATAATGATAATCATAATAACCCTTCGAGTACTGTTATTTTGTGACGAGATTATTCCTGGCTCCTCATTGGCTACCTATGACTTCATCATCAGCCAATCACGACTTCTGTTTACTCTATTCCTTCCTTCCTCAGGAACACCCGTCATAGCCCGTGACATCCCAGGGAACTCTGCCATCATCAATCACCAGGTAAACGGCCTCTTGTTCGACTCCCCGGAGAACTTCCTGCAGCAGCTGGAGCGCCTTCTGCAGGAGCCTGAGTTACGGCATAACTTGGTTTCGAGGGCGACTGATTATCTCCATCGCTATCACTGCGCTGAGGTCGAAAGGAAGGCTTTTTTAGACACTCTGTCGGAAGCTATCTTCACGTGACCTGATACTGATGAGATTATGTGGATGTTATGTTTGGTTTTTCATTTTCACGTGAACGTTAAATTAATGGGATTTTATGGCGGTTAAACTTTTATGTTGATTTTCACGAGACGGGAAATTAAATAGAATAATGTGGTATAATGGCTGACAAGTTTTTTTATTTTCACGTGAACGTGAAATTACAGGGATTTTGTAGCCGTTAAACTTTGGTATTAGTTATCACGTGACGTGAAATTAAATAGATTAATGTGATATTAGGATTGCTAAGCTTTCTTGGTTATTTTCACGTGAACGTGAAATTAAAAAGGTCAATGGGATATGGCTGCTAGCTCTTCCCCAGTATTTTCACGTGAAGTTGGCCAAGGGAATTTGATTAAAAATATCCAGAGTTAAGTAAATTATTATTATTATTATTATTATTATTATTATTATTATTATTATGTAGTAAATTTTCACATAAATATATACAGTGTAATATTCTAGTTGATACTTATTTTTTATTGTTTTCTAGAAAAACATCTAGTTTCTAGAGACTTAACATTAGAAATATAAATTCAGGGTTAATTTTTTATTGAGAAACTTTAATGATCTAGAAAAATATATGCAGAAAAACCACTTTCATGTTTTATCTGAAATAAAACTCCTAAATGTTTATTAATTGGAGTAAAATTATTTATGAAATAATACGCATACCTGAATTATTTATTTTTTTTTTTTTTACTAAGATTCATAATATGATTAATTAGGTAACTAATTTGCATAATATTTGTGTGATTTCGGTTGAAAATATTCTTGTGGATTATTAAGAATTGAATATTATTTGTTTGTACAATTATAATGAAATTATGAAGACTTGTGAAGATTAAAGAGATGATAAGTGTGTCACATGACTGAGATGGTTTGGACTCGTGTTGAGAATGGATGGTGGAGAGGGATTGGGAGGAACCTGTTAGGGGGAGAAGATTGAGAGGGAGGCAGAGAATTGAATAGAAAGATAAGGTGAAGGATGATATGGAGAGAATAGGTTTGGTGGAAGAGGATACCCTTGATAGAAGGCATTGGAGAGGACGCATCAGGCAACCGACCCTTTAATTGTAGGGTTAACGGTGGGAGAGGAGAAGAGTGATATTATAGAGACTAGTGTTTAAGTTGATATTACAAAATAGCTGGTTAATGAAGAAATTCTATTTGTTTCTTGCTAACATTTCTATTGCATTATAAAATATTTTGTTTAAATTTGAAGAATTAGATAAGTAATTATTATCATTACTATGAATAATGTATAATTTTTCTTCGAATCTTGTAAGATAAAATGTTTGTCTTTCCGGTAGATTTGTGAAGAATGTTACATAAAATTAATTTTTAGAATTTTTAAGAATGGTTGAAAGTTAAATATATCTAGTTTATATCGAATGGAATTTTGATGAATACGAAAAAGATATTTGACTGAAATGTGGTATTTTTCGATATTATGAAAGGCAAAATGGAATTATTAATGATGTCAAGATTTTGAAATGAAATTGTGGAAAGATAAATTTTATGTTAAAATTACAGATTTATAAAGTAGTGAATTTATAAAGAAAAATAAATGTATATTTGAAAATTTCATGAATCATGAAAAAAAAGTAAATTTCAGACAATATGTTATTTTTTAAATAGAGTTTTGGAGAAAACAAAGTGAAAAATTTATTTTAATTTTTTTTTTAAATCCCATATTTAAAAAAAAAAAAAAAAAAAAAAAGGAACTTTTCAGCTAATGAAATTCCAATTGTAATTAATATTTAGTATTTAGAAATGTTTATTCCTAAAATTTTAAAGTTAACCATAAGTTTTAAAAAAAGTATTTTTTTTTTCAATGAGAAATTAGGAATTTGTCATGTATAAAAATGATTGAGTGACTGTGATAAAAAATAAATATATTGTACATTTTTAAACTGAATTTAGCTGATTAAAAAATTAACCATATGAATGATTTATAATGATATATTTATAATTCAATCTTATCAAATTACTGAAAATTTAAAAAGAAAAATTGTCTTTCACCGTTGTTATCCAACGAAGGGTATAGTGCTATTAGTGAATCTTATGTTATGCACTGTAAAATCTATAAATTAAAGGAATTAACACAATACTCTAACCTAAATGTGTATATACTGTAGATACATTTTCTAGAAAAGATTTCCTTTGTCAAAACTGAAGAAATATTTAAAAATTCCCAAAGTCTTTTCTTAACCTAATCAAATAAGAACTCTGTAAGTGCCGTCACAGAAGTAATGACTGTATTACATCAACAGTCATACTACTACTATTGTTAGTATTTCTGTTTAATTGAGAAAGTGGGCCGACTCGCCAACTCAGTGGTTGTTGTTGACGCTAATTATCCTAGAGTTTGTTTATAATCAATGCTCACTTAGCTACAAATAGTGTTTATATTTCCGCCAACTGTGTTTTTCCATGTTTCACACGACTTCGCGGTTACTAAAGCTTATGTTTTAGTCCATAAAAACCGATTGCCCGATATCACAGTTACTGCAATGTTTTGGTTCGTAAAAGCATATGTCACGATCTCACAATTACAACTTTTTGGTTCGTAAATGCAGATGTCACGATCCCACAGTTACGCATCTGTTTTGAGTCTTGAAAACAGTGTTGGATTATAAGAGCATAATATCTGGTCTCGGCAAATTATATTAGAAATACCCTGTGTGTACGTCACTTAATCTTCGTATCTGACTCAGATTAGTTAACCTAATGCCTTATCCTCTCTTGAAGGTTCAAGGTTTAAAAACCATTCATAAATGTGCCAAGTGACAGTGACATTGCCCTATCAAGCATGACAATTCCATAGAGACTGAATATATATACATATGATCAGCGCCAAAGCCACCTCTTCACCCAAGCCTCGACCAAGGAAGGCCCTTAGCTCACAAGGATGGTGAGTTTGCATCAACCTAAGAAACTAACGAGTTTGGGCGGGAATCAAACCCCAGTCTGGCAATCACCTGTCAGGGACGTTACCACATCAGCCACCACAATCTCTTGCAGTATGTCGAGTTTTGATTGTAAACTTAAGTTCCGATTCAAGTTAGTTTTATTCTGTGATAAGTGCTTTCATTTCTTTGAAGATTCTCCACGATTCTATACGATTACTTTCTCTATGGGATAGTTTGTCTTTTGTAATTTGCAAAGACAATTTTTATAGAAATTCTTAAGACTATAAATATCTAATACACGCCATGCAATAATAAATTGGGTTAGAGTTCTCTTGCTTGAGGGTACACACCGTAACAGGGGCAGACTATTCCATCTCAATTCTCTTCTTTTTTTATTAAGTCTTTATCGTTTATATTTAATAGATCTATTTTAATTTTGTTACTCTAATTGAAATATTTTATTTTGATTGTTATTACTTCTCTTGTATTTCCGTGTTTCCTTTCCTCAATGGGCTATTTTTCTCTGTTGGAGCCCTTTAGCTTATAGCATCATTCTTTTCCAACTAGGGTTGTAGCTTGACTAGGAATAATAATAATAATAATAATAATAATAATAATAATAATAATAATAGTAATAATAACAATAATAATAATAATAATTGTATTTTGCAAAGACAATTTTTAATAGAAATTCTTGAGACTATAAATATCTAATACACGCCATGCAATAATAAGATATTGTTTTTATTAAAAATTTCTTGTTATAAAGACCAAAATCAAATAATTATTATTTCATTGTTTATTACTTGAATGAAATGGAACGAGGATGATTTTCGCAATTTTTAACCACTTAATTTAGTCATTAATGTTACTAGGTGGTTACAAGCTAGGGTACAACTTTAGTTGGAAAAGAAAGTTGCTATAATCCTAAGGGCTCCAACAGGGAAAAATAGGCCAGGGAGGAAAAGAAACTAGGAAATAAATTACAATAGAAGGATAAAAATTCAAAATTTAATATTTCAAGAACAGCAACATCAAAACAGATCGTCCACGTATAAACTAAAAAACTTAACAAGAGGCAAAGAAATAAGATAGAACAGCATGCCCGAGTGTACCCCCAAGCAAGAGAACTCTAATCCAAGACAGTGGAAGGCCACTGCCCTCACTACGCAACATGTGATGCACTGTAGACATCTTTCTAACTGCACTTACTTCTTACCTCTCTTCAGTACCTCCTAGTTGGAAAAGCAGTACGCTATAAGCCTAAGGGCTTCAACAGGGGAAAATAGCCCAATGAAGAAAGGAAATAAATAAGCTACTTGAGAAGTAATAAATGATAAATATAAAATATATTAAGGCCAATAACAACGTGAAAATAGATCAGTCAGATATAAACTATGAAGAGACTTATGTCAGATTGTTCAACATAAGCCATTCGCTGCAAGTTTGAACTTCTAAAGTTCTGTTTTTAACGTTATCTGTACATTGCAACTGAGAGGCATCCACCCAAGTTCTAAATAGGGTCACAGGACCCAGCGCCATTCCGCACGTTCTAAATTCGCAGATCCTAAACCGTTAGATGTTTTGCACTACTGCGCAGTTACATAGACATGATTTGCACCTCCATTGCTTGTTGCAACTAGATGGAACCAGATGCAACAGCAACTTCATTATCTGACTAACTCGCAAACGGTCATTTACGTCAAAAGACCCAAGGGATGGATGCCTTCCTGGGAAACGAAATCTTGAGTCAGAAACGACTGACATTACACAAAACAAAGAAATCGAGCGTGAATAAAATTTCTCGGATTTCTTTATGACTCAAACATCCTTTGAACGGGAGGCGAGCACCGAGGGTAAATCAGAAGAGTTCTTGAAGCGCCACAGGAAAGGCAGGTCGCAGAGTTACCTTCTCCCAACGATACAAAAGTGTTTGTGAATTTGAAGAGGTTATGAATTGATATGTGAAGCTAGACTTAATTAGCTTAAATGGAAATGTGATAAATTATATAGGCTTTGTTTGTGAAGCGCTCTTAAAGTTTATTCTTTGATAACATAAAAACTCTCTGACCAGATTTGATTTGCCGTCAGAGGTCGACTAGTACTATGGAGATCAGAAAACTTTGGATCATCTCTCTATTTCTCCTCTCCTGTCCGGTGTCAAGAGTATGCAGCCTTACAACGGCAACGCCTATTGGAAACAGCCTCCCAGGGGGTCACAAACAAGAGCGCGACGACCTCCAGCTGCCAGCAACGACTCCTGAAAGCGGGGTGAGGGGAGACAGGTCAGAAAACCTTTTCGGCTGTGAACATCTCTCTGTCAAAGGCAGCCACCAGACCAACAGAATTAGAGAGATCAGAGGCAAAGATTACACATTCTTCGTTCACCCGAAGGAGGACTTCACTAGACTCACCTTTAGGCTACTCCTTCAGAACGTCCTAGACGTCACTGATGTCTTCGACACGCAGGAAACGGTAGAGGTTCACAAAGCAGACCTTGAGGAACTCGGTCAAGATTGGGTGAAGGTCCATGTTCAATATTACCGTTACGCCCGAACGGGTCCGAACTACCAAGCCCTTCGAGTCACTGTGGGGGCAAACACCCTGGAAGTCTCTACGAAGTACTGGTGGCTCACGCATACCTACGAAGGGTTCCTCCTGTCCGCCGAGGGAGGGCTTGACATGATCTTCAACTGCTCTCCTGAAGAATATTTTCTCCACTCGGGTTCCTTCCCTCAGGCGTCTTCCCCTTCGTCGTGGGTGTGGTTCTTGGCAGCAGGCTCTGTCTCTCTAATACTCTTGCTTTTTGCCGTCGGCTGCATCGCCTTCAGGTTTAGGAATAATCGTCAGCTACGGCAGGATGCTTCAACGGCTCCTAATTCTGTTGTAAGTGTTGTTCGATGAGACATTTGAATATTGTTTTACTCTTGCGAGTGAAGATCTCTCTCTCTCTCTCTCTCTCTCTCTCTCTCTCTCTCTCTCTCTCTCTCTCTCTCTCTCTCTCTCTCTCACACACACACAACTTTTGTCAAATTTAGACAAATTTTAATCATATTTTCAAATAGTAATATCAATTATCTCCCTTAGTTTTTTTCATTATATTTCAGATATTTATCACATTTTCGTAAATTTTTATCGAATGTCAATGGCAATGTTTTATCACTTCATTCAAAATGTTTTATCGAATATCAACCGTATTTCTTAATCATTTTTGGGAATTGTTCAGTCAAATTTCTATTGTATTCTATCTACAATATCTTTACTTTCAATTTCCATCTTCAAAGTTATTTTTTATGATGATGATTTTAGGAGGTTCTAATACCAATTTAAAACACCTTACATCAGTTCCTTAGTTATTGGGTCTATTTTACATAAATAATTAATTATCTTTCTCCATTCATTTATTCTCTTTACTATTTATTTATTTTGTTTTTTTTTTCATATATACTCATTCACTTCGTTTCGCTTATGTATGTTTCTTTTCAAGTTAACACTTCCCTGGCTATATATATGCATGTATGTATGTATGTATGTATGTATATATATATATATATATATATATATATATATATATATATATATGTGTGTGTGGTTGGTGTGTGTATATATATATATATATATATATATATATATATATATATATATATATATATATATACATATATATATATAATATATATTACATATATATATATATATATATATATATATATATATATATATATATATATATATACATGTGTGTATAATGTGCGTGTATACCCTACAGTATATATATATATATATATATATATATATATATATATATATATATATATATATATATTTATATATATATGTGTGTGTGTGTGTATGTATGTGTGTGCGTTTGTGTGTGTGCTGATTCGAGTCTTTAATTTCATTTTTAACTTATAATACACTGAATTGACATTCAACCCTCAAACATTTTGGTGAACGAAATTTCCATTAAACTTTTAAACTTCTGACATATAAGGACTTGTTATTTAAACTTTAAAATATGACCTCGAACAATATGACGCCCAAACTAAATTCTAGCTAAAGAATAATGACATATTTTGGATGGAAATTTAAATGAATTTCTGACATACGACATCATATACTATAGCAGTACTAATATTTTCAATTATCTTTCATGATAAACCTTTGATGTAGAATGCGGAAAAAAAAAATGTTTCTCACAATTGTAACTATGGAAGTCACATTTTTTTTCTCTCTCAATCGAAATGATGAAATAATTCTAGTATTTATAATGATGATCAAATCCTCCGCAGGTCTACGAGGAATTTAACGAGGAAATCCTCGCAAAACTCCAGCAGAAGATAGAAGCCTTGAGAGAGGGTCGTGCCAGCAAACCCAACAGCAACGATTGCTACGTCATAGAAATGGCCTCAATCAAGAAGAAGAAGAGGAAGAGCAAGGACTTCCCTGGAACCCACGAAGCCGGGGACAGGATCCGACAAGAGAATCACTACGACGTCCTCAATCCTTCCGCCAAGAAAAAGCGAAGGAGCAAGGCGTTGTCCTTACAGTGGAACTGCACGAAGGACGAGTGCCCTACCGAGGAGAACTATTACGAAACTCTGTATCCTCTTAATCACACGATACCTCTGGAACACGATGGAGGTGGACGAACCTCACACGACCGAGAAGTTCGAAAGAGTCGTGGGAAGTCGTGGCAGGTCGTCAGTTCAGATGACCCTATTTACGAGAACCTGTAGGGGATTTTGTAGCTAAAATTGGAAAGGGGTCAATTGATATGTACATATGTAAATATGTGGTTTTGTAATTTTAATGCTGAAATCTACAGAGCTTTGGGTCGTGTGGCAATGTGAATATGTGGTTATCGGTTGCTTTCCTGTGTATTCTTTTGTTGTTTTAACGTTTTTCTCATATTGAAGTACAAATATCATATAAGTTGGTGAAACATAAATAAGAAAACTATAAATAAAATTCGTTTATTTAATTTCCTGTAAATAAAGAATTAATGCATTACAAATATTATACGTAGAAATCTCTCTCTCTCTCTCTCTCTCTCTCTCTCTCTCTCTCTCTCTCTCTCTCTCTCTCTCTCTCTCTCTCTCTCTTATTTGACCTTTAATTCAAAGGTCAAATAACTTAAATCGGCTTAGAAATAACTTGTACCAGATATCTAATAATAACAAACCATTAAAGAAAAACAAAAGAAAATGAATAATCGAATAGCGAACAATTCTGAATTTCATAAATAGCAAGACATAACCGAGAGAAACCCTCTGAATATCCCCATCTCATGGCGGGAAATTTCCTGGCTGCTCATTGGCTACCCATGACATCATCTCCAGCCAATCACAGCTTTGCTTTATGCAGGTGCCTGGCTGTAGTAAACAGTATAGCCATATTATTATTCACGAATTGTCAAAATTATGCTGTTTTAAAAGGTTTCTAGATATCTTTGTAAACATATATTATTAATTTTCAATATATTTAAATAAATAAAAACATTTTATTAAGTTTAAGAATTCTTTATTAATATCAATTTATTTTAATTATTGATTTTGATTTGAAAAACGTAAACAACTTCGGTTTCCATGGAAACCTGTTAACTTTTTTTTTTCATTCATAAAATTAGAAGAGGTATTGCTAAGGAGCAACCTCGCTTATGCCTTACTGTTTGGCTTTTAGCCAAAAAAATGAAAATTTGATAGATTTTGAATTTTGGATTTTTAATTGCTTGAACGTTATTATTATTCTATTTTCTAATGTTATAAAGTATTTTAAGTTCAATTACACTGCAACATCGAGTATAAATATTTGCATTTTCACCCCTCTGTTTCTTTCTATATCTCTATAGAAATAAGCTTTAAAGGAACATTAGATAACAATTATTCCCTTAATTGATTGATAAAAGACCAAAAAATCCTCAAAGCAAGGAAGTTGGCAAAAATTTGGGAGCATTTCAAAATCTAGTGAACAGCAAGTCATAAGAGAGAAGAACCCTTCGAGTTTTCTCATTTTGTGGCGGGAAATTTTGTGGATTCTCATTGGCTACTGGTGACATCATCATCAGCCAATCACAGGCTCTTTTTATGCAAATGGCCTGTTGGAGTCGACAGTATAGCCGCAATACATTATTCACGAATTGTCAAGGAATAACTTTTTTTAAAAGTGTTTAAAATATTTTTATAGACTGTTAGTGACAAATTTCATTATATTTAAACGAACAAATTTATTTAATTGAGCTTCAGATTTTAAATCAGTGTCTAATTATTCCTAATTATAGGTTTTCATTTGCTAAACATAAACAACTTTGGTTTCCATGGAAACACGTTAAGATTTTTTTTTCATTCATATAATTAGAAGAGTTACTTTTGAGGAACAACACCACTTATGCCTTGCTGTATGGCTTTTAGCCAAAACTCTGAAAATTTTAATGAATTTTAAAATTTTGATTTTTAACTGTTTGAACGTTATTCTTATTCAATTTACAAATGTTATATAGTATTTTAAGTTCAATTGCGTTGTATTAATGAGTAGAATTGCGTGTCCCTGTGTCTCCCTGTATCCAAACAAAAACAAGCTTTAATTGAATAACCTAATAGGATTATTAATTAGTTTTTATTTGTTTAATAACAATATTCAAGTAATTTGGAATAAAAAAAAATACCAGTAAAATCTGTGATAAGAAAAGTTGGTAAAATTTGCGTGGATTTAAAAATCTCGTGAACAGCAAGGCATAAGACAGAGGAACCCTCAGAGATATCTCATTTCGTGACGGGAAATTTTCTGGCTCCTCATTGGCTACTGATGACATAATCATCAGCCAATCACACCTTCTGTTTATGCAGATTGCTTGTTGTGGTCGACAGTAGACTATTTACAAACTATTAAAGAACAACCGTTTTAAAAGATTTTTTTGATACGTTTATAGACAATTGGTGATAAGTTACATTATTTCTAAGTAAATAACATATATTTAACTAAGCCATAGAAGATTTCATCAACGTCCAATTATTCATAATTATAGATTTTGATTTGAAAAACGTAAACAACTTCGGTTTCCATGGAAACCTGTTACTTCTGAGGAACAACGTTGCTTATGCCTTGCTGTTGTGTTTTTAGCCAAAACTCCGAAAATTTTAATAAACTTTAAAATTTTAATTTTTAACTGCTTTTACGTTATCATTATCCTATGTTCTAATGTTATAAAGTATTATAAGTTCAATTGCACTGCAATATCGAGTATAATCATTTGCAAAGTCATCCCTCTTTATACCAATAGAAGCCAGCTTTAAAAGGTTAAATAACTTATTAGGATAAATGAAAAATAGTTTTCATTAGTTAATTAATGATATTCGAGTAATTTAGAATGAAAATCTACCAAAATAGAAAGTTGGTAAAATTTGTAAGCATTTCAAAATCTCGTGAACAGCACGCCATAAGAGAAAGGAACCCTCCGAGTTTGCTCATTTTGTGGCGGGAAACTTCTTGGCACCTCGTTGGCTACTGATGACATCATCATCAGCCAATCACAGCTTATGTTTATACAGATTGCTTGTCGTAGTAAATCGTGTAGCCATACATTATTTACGAATTTTCAGTGAACAGTTTATTTTTGTTTTAAAGATTTTCATATAATTCTATCGATAATTAGTAGTAAATTATATTTGAACTATATAAATTATATTTTATGAAGCCTTAGATTTTTTGTATGATATCCAATTATTCTTAATTATAGATTTTGATTTGGCAAATGTAAACAACTTCGGTTTCCATGGAAACCTGTCAACCTTTTTTTTTCATACATAAATTAGAAAAGTTACTTCTGAGGAACAACCTCGCTTATGCCTTGCTGTTTGGATTTTAGCCAAAACTGAAAATTTTAATAAAACCAAATTTGGATTTTTATCTGCTTGAACGCTATTATTATCATTCTATTTTCTAATGTTATTTAAGTTCAATTGCACTGCAATAGAGTGTAATTATTTGCAATTTCATCCCTCTTTTATACATAGATACCAGCTTTTAATACAGCATGAATAAAAAAGTTTTTCTTAGTTTATCAATGATATTCGAGTGATTTAGAATGAAAAAATACCAAAATAATCCTTTCAACAAGAAAGTTGGTAAAATTTGTGAGCATTTCAAAATTTCGTGAACAGCAAGGCATAAGATAGAGGAACCCTCTGAGTTCCTCATTTTATGGCGGGAAATCTCCTGGCTCTTCATTGGCTACTGATGACATCATCATCAGCCAATCACAGCTTCTCTTTATACATAGTCAACAGTATAGCCATATATTATTCACGAAGTCTCAAACAGCAACCATTTTTAACAGATTTTCAGATGATATTGTAAATAGATGATGATATGTAACATTTATTATGGTAAATTAAATGTATTTTATCAACCATTAGAATTTTTGACAGATGTTCAGTTCTCCAGATTTCTTATTTGACTTCGGCATTTTCATTCATTAATCTTGAGACATAAGAAACCTCACTTCTATTTTGTATTTACCGAATTTCGGCGATCACAATAAATTTTGTAAGATTGATCACTTATGAAGCGTTTATTTATTTATTACAAAAATATTTTTCCAATTAAAGATAACACAATTCAACCAAAAAAAAATACAATTTTGGTAGTTTCATAAACAGCACATGAGCTAGGGAAACCCTCCGAGTAAGTGACGTAATAATTCCTGGCTCCTCATTGGCTACCGATGACAACAATCAACCAATCACGACTTATATCCATGCAGGTGTTGGCTATAGTTGAGTGTAGTCATACAATATGGTAGAAGTCTTAAATAATCTCCTCTTTTTAGTTTATAGATTACTTTGAAAGAAGCAGTTTATAATTAACAAGATTTTTGGATAAATAAAATACATTTCAATAATAAAAATTCTAGATTCTTTTAAAGGATTCAGTTTTGTAGATTCTGATTTGATTTACTCATTCACCAAAGACAGTACAGGGAAGACAGGAACATCGCTAGGAGTTACGTGAGCATTTAGCCGCTTAGTAGGGCGCATCAGCAACATGTAGTGCTAAAATTGTCGTCTGCTCCTTACTTATGGAAGTCTGTTGTTAAATGGACAAATTTCACCAGCGGTCTTTTCGAATTATGATGGTGTTTTTATCAGGCATGATACATATACAGTATATGCTACACTGAATAAAACAAAATTTATCATTGAAAAAACCGTACTCGTGGTTTTCCTATTTTCATTTAAGCTAATGGTTATGTTGTATTTCCACTCTTCTCAGGGGAATTTGGAATCTAACAATATGGTAAGCAAACTCAAGTCTTCAAAACAATTGTAACAGTCTGTCACCATATGTAAAAGAAGGAGCATATGTTGAATGTATTACCCTTCAAGCATAAACTATCATTTAATGGTACATTTTTGCCTCCCATTTATCGATGCAAAGTTAAGGTAAGGTTGTGTATTGAATGTTTATGATTATAACTTGCAAAATATGTACTTTATCAAAGTCCAAGATTATACATTGAAACAGGGCCTAATAGATGCCAAGGCCACTTCGAGAGGCCTTTATTTTACTGATGTAAGTGCAAACTTGTACCTCTAGAAATAAAAATCCCATTAAATGCCGAAAAAAATAAGAGCATCTTTTTCTGACCTTATTTCTATAAGGTATGAGAAAAATTTGACTATTAATAAGCCTAAGATAATAATAGACTATCCACCACCTTTCTTCTCCCCTCCTAGTTTAGTCTTAGGCACAGGTCCTATTTCAGATGCATGTCCATCACATATTCTGTAAATTGTATTTGCAATATTATATATACATGAAATACATGCCGATTCTGTGAGCCCAAGAAGACACGAGGGCGAACACTCGCTTAAAGAACTAAGGTGCCGTGGAAAGACAGAAACTCAGCACCTTGAACTGATATTGTTTCTGGTTGAACATATTCTTAGATACTTCCTAAAAGACGGATGGACTGGCATCTGGAAGTATGCGTCTTTGAGATCCAACGTACACATTAAGTCCTGGGATCTTACTGTATTGCTTGTTTGACCGTGTCCGCTGTCTCCATCTTGAACGAGGTTTAACTGACAAACTTGTTCAAGGCTGGAGATCGATGACTGGTCTCCAGACACCTTTTTCACAAGAAAGTGGACTGAAGAAGCCTGGAGACCTGTCGAGGACCTTTTGGAGAGCACCATTCTCCAACATGGTCTGGAATAAGGCTCGAAGGGACAGCTCCTTGTGGATCCCTTCGCTTAGAAGCTTATTGGGACAGGATCTCAAGTCAGTGAAGGGAGAGATTGAATGACTGGGATGCAATACCCTGAACGAATCACCTGGACTGTCCAGGGTTTGACCCAGAGTTACTGCCACCTTAGCCAGCGGCTTTGCAGGCATCCTCCCACAGGTGGGCATGTGGGAGGATTGCCTGTCCTATCGGGATCAGCCTGTGCACGATCCCGTTCCCCCTACCTCCGGGGAAGGACTTTAAACCTATACGGTGTCCTCAAAAGGACTTATTAGACACGTTAGGGCCCTGCTGTCTTGGGCCACTAGTCCTATTCGCCTGTGGTCTGGAAGTAGGCTGTTTCTTCTGTGGCATAGGTTGGTATGGCCTTGATGTTCAGACAGGTCCTCCCGTGTCCGTGCTCTTGGTTGGATTTCCTCCACCTCTCCGCCACCTGCTCGACATCTTCCGGCTCGAATAGAGAACTCCCCTCAAAAGAGGAGTTTCTCGGCCAGTGGTAGCTGTCGATGGAACTTCTCTATGATCGAGTCCTGTCTCTTAAGGGTGGTATTTGCCCACAGGTTAACCACCTGGTGGGAGAGGAACTCAATCGTCCTGGTGCCGGACAAGAGGAAGGTTTCCATTGACCTCCTTGTGGACTCAGGAGACCAGTCCAGGGATCTGACCAAGTGGCCCACATATCCCAACCAGAGGTCCAGCCATGAAGTAGTCTGCATGGCATACTTTGTAACTTTTTCCTGGTTGACAATCTCTGAGGCCGAGTACAAGACCAAGAGTCCTGTTAGTTTCTCGGAGGGTATACCCCTCAAGAGAGCCTCTATCGAGTGAAGAGGATCATTTAAAATCTCGTAACACCTCCTCTGCTGCACGAACGGCAGCAAGAGTTTAAAGGAAGAGCTTGCTTGGAGGGAAGCAGAGGAGCCTGTAGCTTGCCACACTGCCTTCTATCTGACACTCTTCAATCCATTTGACCAGGTTAAAGTTGCACTGGCTATAGACCTGGTCCAAGACTGTGTTTTTACCACCCTGAGGGGCTGTAGATGTATTTTGGCTGCTTATTGGTTCTAATGCAGGTCAATACCTGCCAGAAGGCATGTTCTGACTCCCTATGTTCTGCCTCTGTGAGTTCCAGGCTAACGGCTGTGGGCAAAAAGTCGTCCTTGAGACCAAATTGCTCATCCACCTCCGAGCTCATATCCATAGGAGCCCGAGGTAGACTGTTGACGTGGCAACTCTAGCAGACGTATCGGGCAAAACTTCCCTCTGCCTCTCTTGCTTAGAAGCCGAACTCTTGCTGAGGACATTGGGATAGTAAAGAGATCCTTTGGCTCCCTGCGCTGGGGGCAGGAATTCCTCCAATACAGGCGGCCTTATGGTCTTTCCTTCCCTGAGGACATTGGTCCTTTCCGGAAGGAGAAATGTCATCATGCTGTGATGGTGAGTGAGACTCCCTTGGAACCATCTCTATTGTACAGAGGCAAAAAGAGTATCATAGGGATTGTCCTGTCCTCCCTTGAGGGAGACGGCCTAATCCTCTTCCTTTTCCCCTTTGGTTTAACCAGTGGAACCAGAAACTGCAAGGGACTCCCAGGAACCTCTTGGTACTTTCCTCCAGACTCCTTTTCCGAGGGGAGAGGTGTCTCTCCTTACGGGAAGGTCCCACCATGGAAGAACCCTCATAACTACTAGGAGCTGCAGGAGAGGCACCAGGAAGGAGAGCAGCCAACAGAGGGATCATAGGTGTATCACGAGAAATGGCCCCGCCACAGCCTCCCACACCATGTTGTATAGTGCACTTAGCCATGAACTGGGAGGAGGATCCTTTGGGTGGCCAGGAGCCCTGGGTCTAGGAACCTGAAAAGGTTTCTTAGACTCCTTACCTGCAGGCAGGATTGGCACTGGTCTACCCGTCGAGAGGATTGCCGAGCAGTGGACTGCTCAGGTGCTTCCTTATGTCTTTCGCCCTGAACTTGATCTAGAGGGTATCGATCACTAGGTGGGGATCAGAGCAGTTGGTCTCGGGGATCGATGCAAGGGCAATTGACGAGGCGGAGAGCGGCAAGATGGCGAGAGCCACCTTGTGGCAGGTGAGTGCTCACGTGCCTGGCGAGACTGGATGTCGTCTCGTCTAAAGAGAAGGTTTCCCTGAACAGGGATACGATCTCTCTTAATCAAGAAAGGTGACAGGATCTCGTCCGAAGACGACACATGAGAAGTTAGTACGACCAACTTGGTTGGCGCATAGCTACCAGTAGGGTTGTGACGAGGCAGATCACGCAACGCTGGTCAGTCACGCGATGCTGGTCAGTCACACGATGCTGTTCTGCCGCGCAATGCAGTAGCATAGAGAGCAGATGTCTAGTAATGAGGTAATGAGATCGCCCGGGATCATCATAGCAAAAGCCAAAAGGCTCCACGAAACACGAGCCCTAAGGCTCTGGGTCCTGAGAACCCCCAGGTTCAACATGACGAGGACCCCCAGGTCCGAGGTCACGAGAGCCCACCTGCTCAGCGTGATGAGAACCCGAGGGTTCAAAGCCCCGAGGCCTCCGTGCGACGAGAGCCTGAGGCTCGAGGTCACGAGAACCAAGAGGTTTGGCATGGCAAGAACCCGGAGGTTCTGGGTTGTGAAAACCTGTCACGAGAGCCCAAGAGTTCTGTGTAACGCGGACCCAGAGGACCATGGCCCCGAGAGCTCGAAGGCTCATCGCGACGGGAGCCCAAGGGCTCAGGGTTACGAGAGCCCGAAGGTTCATAACATAACGAGGGTCACGCGAACTCTAAGGCTGTGTAACGAGGGTCACGAGAGCCGGGAGGCTCAATGTATCGAGGGTCACAAGAGCCTGCATGCTCCACGCAACGAGAGCCCAAAGGCTCTGGGTTACAGGGGTCATGAGAGTCTGAAGGCTTAGCGTAACAAGGGTCACGATAGCCCGAAGGATTAGCTTAACGAGGACCTGTAGGCCCCGATTACGAGAGTGAGGACAGTCGCAGCGTAACCGTCACAAGAACACGAAGTAACCACGAGACGAGAACCAGAAGGTTCGTACAGGCATCTCCTTACTGCAGGGGAAGGAGGGTCACGAGGCATCAGATATTCCTCCAATCAACGGACCCCCGAAGGAGAACGTCTAGCAGATTCCTCCGGAGAGGGAGTCTGCTTTGACACAAAAGGCTGTACACAAGCCTGATCTCATAAATCAGAGAAAAGTTCTCCCACAGGACAGTGCCTATGACTGTGCTTTCCCTCAGACCTAGGGGGAGAAACGTAGGCATAATTCACAAGCTGGTCACGAATTACCCTCTCTCGCAGATAAGAAAGATATTCTACCGAAGGAAGAACATGCCCAAAGCTTTGCTCTCCCAATGCCCCAGAGGTAGAAGCATAGTCATCGGCATCAGCCACAGGAGACCAAAAGTCTGACTAACGGGCAGCAGCACCTGCACCCACAGGGGAAGGCTCCACCTCCGAGGAAGTTGGAGTGCGCTTCCGCTCAATACTCAACTGAAGGAGTTCAAACAGAACCTCCTTCAAAGAGGGACCATCAATGCCCAGCGATGGCCAAACTACTAACGAATCAAATAAAGAGCAGGCACTCCCTGAGGGAAGGGGTGGGACTGAATCGCTAGGGGAAACAGTACCGTCCTTCGGCCCACAAGGTTGACCTGGAATTAACAGGGCTGCACTGCTAACTCAGCCAATCCTCAGTGAGGACCGGCAGAGGAGCAAATTTGGGAAGAGATCGGCGAATCAAAAAGGTCCGAGATTTCTTTGACTTCGAAGAAGACCCAGAAGGCAAAGAATCTCGCTTGGCCTTTTTCGTGCGCCCATACCTTTTCCACTGGGAGGCAGACCACTCCTGACACTCATCACAGATGTTGTCCCGATCACACCGATGCATGGGACAAGAAGGTAGACACTCGGAAAACGAAAAGCGTAAGTTTTTTTCAAATGACTAGTCTTGGTGGGAGAGAGCGGCAACGCATGTCCTCTAGTAAGACAGAAAGCAAAGTGGGTGCTCAGCCAGGTGTGTGAGTAAGCAGGATAGCCGGCTACCACCCACCCGTCCCGCTAACCAGCAGTTGGGGTGGTTATCCCTCGCTAAAATTCTCATGGCTGGTCTTTCAACTGTGCCGAAAGTAATATCCCCTATTAACAGCGGAGGGTTTGTATTTGGTGACAGAACAATTATATACTGTATAAACCTAGTAAGAAGAAAAGCATAAGTAAAGTCAAAGGCCAGTAAAAACAGTTGGGAGGAGAGATACCAATGTCCACTCTGTCAGAAACTAAAGTAAGTGGTGAAATAATGCAGGTATGTGTGTGAACGGGGTGGCTGGCTGCCCTGACTAAGCCCCCACTAACTAATGGTAGGGTAGTTAGCACCTCGCTAAAAGTATTTGGCTACCTTCCGGCTTCGCCTTAAGTATAATCCCTATAAATAGCAAGGGTTGATTTGTTCACCAAAGTAACAAACCTTACGTTATTTATTATGGATATTCTTGGCAAAGCTGGAAGGCAGCCAATTAGACTTTTTGGTGCGAGGTAACAACTCTGCCCAGTGTCGGTAGGGGGTGGCTAGTGGTACCAGCCACCTGTATATATACTCACAGAACGGTGAACTACTGTAGTCACTTTTTCTCTCTGGCTTGTAGAGAGCAGTTGTCTCCTCTCTCCTCAAGGTTGCCATAGACATTGACGAACATGCCCTGGTTGCGAGGATCGCCCTTGCAGGACCTTCATGTTCTCAGTGAAAACCGACCCACATTCTTTATGTCCGTAGGTGGCGTCGATGCGAACAAGACTCGCCTTGTGACGAGTGTAAAGAATGGTCTGCCTCCCAGTGGCAGAAGTTTAGGCAACGCAGGAAAAAGAAGGCTAGGTGCGATTGCTCTCACTCAGAGTCTAACTCTAAGCGACCGCAAGATTCCTCTTCTTTGAGCTCTCCTACACCTCTTTCCGAAGCTCCTCCTCAACCGTCTTCCTCTGGGGACCGACCGAGTAGGAGCACAGTCCCTCTAACTATTGGGCGACCTCATGGACTTCGGGAGTTGTTACTTCCCCTAGAGAAGCAACTTCTCCTGCCGCTAAGATGCCCTTTTCTCATTTTGCAAGCTTGGCCATCCTTGGGAATTTTTCTTCCCCTTTGAAGGAAGCGCTTCGGCATCTCCTTCAACGTGGGGCTGAGAGGATTCTTTGCCTGTTGCCAATTTTACACTGGGCATTGGCGAGGTTCTCCTTTCGCTAACTGGACTGCCTCCTGCTGGCGACAAGCCTTCTCACCATCTTGTGGCATCAATGTCTCCTAATTTACAGACCTTTGTTTCTCCCCTTAGGATTATTTCCAGCCTGCAGGCTAACCTCCTTCCTACTGCTACTGCAGACGGTCTCCAGGTGGACAGCACTTCATCTGATCATCGATCGCAGGGACGAGACTCATCACATCGTCTTCCTGGTCGGTCAGGATGTCGTTCGCAACAATCCAAGGATGAGATCAGCTATAAATAGCGAGGTTTTGTATTTAGTGTTGCAACAATCTAGTTTTTTATGCTGTTCCTTTTTCAATGTCTACTCTTTTTATTAGCATGATAGTATGGTGTCTGTCCATAAAGTGTCAAATACTTCAGCATGTTGGTACAGTAAACCTTATCTGTTACATAAACTAGGATGCCAGAGAACTTGAAATCCTTCATTATTACATAAGCAATGTTCAAATAGAAGTCATTTATATTCAACAATGCACCAACATTAAGTATGGAAATCTAGGATAAGAAACAAAGTTCTCAATTTATTTTAGGCTCACATTAGCTCCTGGAATATTTACCAATTTTGCAATTAAACTGACATCACATGATAAGATTAAGCTATATTGGACACCAAATACGAAAACACTAATGTTACAATAAAGATCACCAATTGTAGTAAGAGACTTGAGAGTACATAAAATAGGGTGATAAAAATAAAAACATTCATTGAACTTTTTTACTTTTCAAAATAACCAAATAATGTGCATAAGAGATCACAAAACACACACTTATTTAACGATTAGCACAAGTAAAAACTAGCAGGAATGTAAATTTCTAGACGTTAGAAACAATTTACAAACGGGAAGATGACTTCAACCAATGAGTTAAATTTGAAAAACCTAAAAATTGGAAAAGATAGTTAATACTGTACAATTTAATGAAGCTTAAACTTGGTTTATTTGTACTTCAAGCTTTTGCAGATACCACAGTACCATTAGAATTTTATTCTAAGAGGAAGGCATAACATGGCACTTCACGGCTCATCCATGATCCTCAGTAATTGTATTGTGAAACTAACCACTATTCTTGCAGACTTTGTGAAGACACTGTCTAGTCAATAATAATTTACAGGATAAATTTAAATACTGTATAAATGTATTTTCAATAGCAACTACAAATTTATGTACAGGTCAGCAACTAGCAAAAGGTACCTAGCCTATTTACATGTCTGGAAAATAAGCCTATTTTCCTGAGGATACAAAATTCATCCTAAATCATAGCATTTTATATACATATATACAAGATCCCATCATAATTACATAGATTCACAGACTATTGGAACTCTCCATTGCCATGAAGCTGGTTTAACCATATTCTGCAAATTATATAAATGAAAGAAATGCTAAAAATTTTATAATTACTGTACATAAAATACAAAACCAACTAAATTGTCAAGAGAAAATGGGGTAGTTTAAGACCTCCCATAACTTCTCGTCAAATTCCTTTGACATAATGTAGTCATAAATAATGTTTTCACTACATTAAGGCATATAACTTATTGAAATAGTTACTAAACTTCACACTCCAATGACTGTACCAGTCCCTAGCAAACAAAACCAGGGTCCTTTTATCACAGGAACTTGCCAAAAATGGAACCTACACATAATCACATGCATTTATTTCAAGTACTTCCTGCTTTGCTTCAGTTCCAAAGTCCAGGCACTCTGTGATAATTGACTCTTGTTCATAGGTATTGTAACTCACTGCATTGTCTCTGAGAGAGCTATCAATACTACTGGAGAGATCGTCTTCGTAGGCGTCGCCAAGGGCAAAAATGCTGGATATTTCATTCGCCTGGCTTCTGCTGCACTTCCTGAAGTGCGACACCAGTCCTTTGGTCTTTTCGGTGACGCTCAGCTCAACTTCCGACTTCTTCAGGCTCTGGAACTCCTGGGCAGCTTCATTGACAATGCTCAGGAGTTCGTTCTTCTTGGCCTTGCTGTGTTCTAACATGTGCAAAAGAAGGTCAAACGGCGTCAGGAATCCCCTCCCGCAGATGTCGCATATGTCTGCATCAGAATGCGTGAGAAACTTAATTTTTTTCTTTCTTCCTCTTCTGCCTTTGGGAACATATTCAGGATCCTCCTCTTCATCATCAGTATTTCCTCTTTTACCGATGCTAGCTGACGACTCGGCCACCTTTCCTTTGACGGGACTCGCCCGAACACTTGTTCTGACTATATGACATTCGTTGTCTGATGACGAAACTTGCTTGACCGAACTTCTCTCGTCATCGGTCAATTCCTTATTTGAGATGTTAGTTTCTTTCAAAATGAAATCGTTAATCATCTTGACACTTGCACCGTTACTAAACTTTCCGTTTACATTTTCTTTCCCTTCATGATTCACTCCATGTTTAATTTGCATATGCCTGTGAAGATTGCTCACAAGGTAATATCCGCGGCCACAAATTTCGCAAAGGTGCACCATAGCATTACTAGTTCTATCTTCAGGCTCTTCTTTGATATTACAATTAGTTATGTCGTGCCATACCTGCTCACTTTCTTCTAGCGTGGTTTCCGCCTCAATCACATTCTCCTGCTTTATCTGCAGCAAGGTTTCCGTGATCTTTTCCTTATCAAGAATGTCAAAACTAGATTCATCGGCTTCGTTCTCATCATCTGACATGTCGTCATCCTTTTCTATCTTGACCAAAGGCGATGACATTTCAGCATCCAGTTCAATTTCCACATTGTGCTTTCTAAGCATGTGCTTCTTGAGACTCTTCCTATGAACGAAGATCTTCCCGCACACCTCACACGGATTCTCCCGACAGGACGTCTTCCTCTTCACCTCCAAGACAACGTTGTGGGTCTTCTCCATGTGTCGGCGTAAGCTCCTCTTCAGTATGAAGCTTTTTCCACAGAGCTCACAGAACTGCAGATCATAATCAAGAATCCTAATCTCCTTCTGCACCATACTTGCAATAGACTTTGCTTTGTCGGTGTGTGTCGACTCGTGCTTTGTGAGACCACCTTCATCGTAAAAGTATCTATTGCAAATCTTGCAAAAGTACTTCGTCAGGTTATGAGCCTCCATATGCTTGGTAAGGCTGCCTTTCTGAGCATAGCATTTGTTGCACTGGTGGCATGTGTACTTCTTATTCTCATAGTGCAAAAGCATGTGCTGGCTTAACGTGCTCTTCTGGGTAACGACGCGGCCACACACATTGCACTGGAACCGTGGCTTCCCATAGTGGTTTTCTAAATGCTTGTTATATATCAACTTGTGATCAAATCCGTCACCACAAACCTCGCATTTGTACTTCTTGCCGCGCAGATGTCGCTCCCTGTGTTTCTGCAGGTTCGTCAGCTGAGAAAACGACCTGCCGCACGTACTGCAGTTGTACAGTTTGATGCCTTTGTGGATGAGCAAGTGTCGATTGAGGTTACTCGCCTGGTTAAAGAGTCTGTGACATATATTGCATTCAAAATTTTTCACTCCACTGTGGATCGCTTGATGCCTGATGAGATTGTTCATCTGTGTGAAGCCCTTCCCACAGGCGGAGCAAGGAAACTTTTTCTCGCCACTGTGCACAAACATGTGACGTTTGAGGTTCCCAACTTGAGTGAAGGGTTTCTTACAAATGGGGCACATGTACTTCCTTTCCCCAGAGTGAACCACCATGTGACGCATGACGTTGTTGATGTTTTTGAACTGCTTCCCGCACTCTGCACACTCATACTTCTTCTCTCCAGAATGTTCTTCCATGTGACGTGATATGGCAGCCAAGTCGTCGAACTGCTCGCAGCAAACGCCACACTTGAACTTCTTGTCCTCCGAGAAGATCTGGTGGACGGGGTCGTCCGAACCCTCGTCAATGTAGATGCTCCCCTTGAACTCCTGCTCGTGTTCAAAGGATTCAGAATCGATATAAATCTTTTCCTCTTTAATTATCGGCATACTGTCGTTATGAGATGTTGGCTCTGCCAGATAGATTTGGCCTTCACTCGTCTCAGGAGGTTGCACTTCACACACAGCCTCTGTCTCCATGTCATCACAGTCATATTCACAAATGATCTCAGTGACCGTCATGTCGTCGTCCACAGATGTGTAAACAATCTGGGATGTTGTTCGAGGATTCGAATGGGAAGTCATTTTTAGGATGTATATTCAACAGATGGAGAACTAAATTCACTAAATACAAGATCTTCTTTCTTAGAGTCTGTATACAAATTAAAGAAATAAAATATTTTAATGATCCCTTGGCCTAAGTACCTATAGAATATAGAGAAAATTAGGATTTAATCTGACTTATCAATTTGCCTTCGTTAACTTAGAAAAGGTGAATTTCATATACATATACAGATGTGTAGCCAGAAAACAACTCTTCCAGGGAAATTCCAGCATCATCTCAATAACAGCTTCTTGGGCCTCTAGAAGATTATCTGTCGTCTATCCCGCACCTGAAATGATTAAATGTGATAAAAATACGGACATAATCACACATGCTACAATTACATTGTGAAGTAGTTCTAATAACTTTAATACTTATGAATAGAAATACAAAGCAGAATAATATTTTACATTAACACTAACCAACAGATAACTTCAAAACTCAGAAGAAGGAATTAAAAGAGGTCCAAGGAGAAATAATAGCACAGAGCACATGTGAATCTCATAATTTTGAGAAACACGAGATAAGTAACAATAATCATTACAAATATTCATTCAATATTTTAGAGATTACGCTTCTGTCATCCTCCTTACCCGAAATGATCTAGGAAGAAAACATTGGTATGCTAAATCTAAATACCTCCCCTCCAGGAGGTTCTTCTATAGTACTGCCTTAAATGGCACCCATAATCATGTTCTCTACCTTTGGACCATATATGTACTATTCTTTTCTTTTTACAGCTTATGATTTATTTTCATATCACTATCGAAGAGGATAATTTAAAAAATAAATATCTCATAAAACAACAGCTAACACACTAGACTATATATTACCAATTTTTCTGAAGAGAAAAGACAACAATAATTTTCCCTGAAGAGCTCTTTTAAAAAAAAGATTGTTCTCTGATAAAGAAGTGCAAGATCTTTATCACAGGACAATTGGATAGATTCCGTTGGAATAATCTAGATGCTCAACTATAGTAAGCAGGAAAACAATACTACAATTTTTAAAATATAATTTGTATTTTCATCAGCTATACAAATCAGTCATTTAAATTGGTTTACTCCATTGCTTTTAGGCTACGACCAGAATTACGTAAATTGTGGGATTTTGGTTGCATTGTAGGGTTACCAGCATCCCATCCGTGATGGGTAGGAGCGGAAGGGGCTGTGTGACTCGCATCGCTTACTCGTGGTCAAGAGTTGAGGGGTGGAAGAGGCAGGAAATTTACATTTCAAAAAATTTGTAGTTTGCCCCTTCACAAAGTACAAACCATCGTCATTTAGATGAGGAGTCTTCTTAGGGTGGGAAGAAGTCTCAGCGGAAGATAGAACATTTGCTCGACCCTGTACCCAAAGGATACCTATAATAATAACAATCTCCGACCGGCTCGTAAGAAGCAATGTCGTAATGTCAGCTTCAAAAGAAAAGGTGAACGACTGAGTCACAGCCCCAACAAGTTTGTAAAATGTACAGTATAAACCATCTTCTTCTTAATTTTTATTATGTTCAAACTTTAGAAATAAGTCACGCAGATATTGTACCCCGCATAACTGGTCTTCTATGCCGATACTCCCAAGGAAGGGGTGTTCAGAAAAAAAAAAAAAAAAATTTAACTTCATAACACTTATGTTGAAAATACCGTAACTTATTAAAAGTTACCTATCCCGCAACGGCATAAGTCTCAGACTACTTGTTGTGGCCACTTCGGGCCTAAGGAGATAGTATCCAGTGATCTATGGGCTGCAGTCTTTTAAATAATGTGCGTTGGAAGAGGTTTGTCTCTTCCACACACCAGCACTAAGGACTTGAGATACTGAATACTTATTGCGGAATGCTAAGGTTGCCACGACACCACGTGTGTCATGGGCTTTGAGGGGGGGTCCCCAGCGGCGCCTCTCCTAAAGATTAAAAAGCTTCAAGTATGACTTTACGTAACCAGAAGGGTTTGGTTATTCCCTTCTTGTTTTGACTTGTGCTGACAAACAAGTCACGGATGGACAGTCTTAAGGGAGCAGTTCTTTTAAGGTAATGACAAACTGCCCTTACAGGACAAAGTAACATTCTGTTCACAAAATCAGTTACCTCCTTAACTGCCAAGTTGTTAAATCTACTATCATTAATTGATGAATCTTGCATCTTGGCAATAATTCTAGAACAAAAGATAGCACCACATCTTTCCACCCTCTGGAGTGTGAAACATGATGAGGCTAAAGCTAGAAGGAAGACTCTCTTAACAGTAAGGTCTTAGTCTGAAGCTTTGTGAAGAGATTCATAAGTTGCTATTTTACTGACCCTTAATCACATTCTAGGGAGGGAGTTTGAGTTCCCGAGGTGGGCAAGACTTCTCGAAATCTTTATCAGTGCTGAGAGTTCCCAGGAGGAGGAGAGATCAATTCCCTTCAGTTTGAAAACCTAGCCTAAGGATATCACTGCAGTGATTGAGAGAAGTTTCTCCTTCCGTAAAACTAAAGCCTGCAATAAGAGGAATAGTGGCCTTGCAAGGACCAATATCCTTTCTATGATACCAATCACTGAAAAGTGACCATTTTGATTGATAGACCTTTCAGAGGTAACCTGAAAGTTGTTTCAGTGTGTCTCAGAAAGCCTTACTTTCAGAGGTATGGATAACCTCCAGCTGTGAAGAGATAGCAGTGAGGTGCTTCATGGAACTTTTTCATGGGAAATTGACGTGAAAGGTTTGACTACTCTAGAAGTTCCCCTGGAATTTCTGCGAGAAGATTTGGGCATCACTCCATGTGAGGCTACTTTGGCATGACTAGCGTTACTCTTAGGTATTTTGATGACCCGATTTAGTTATGCACCTGACGGATCACACAGAATGGGGTTAAGGCATAAACGTCCATTCCATCCCACAGATGTTGGAATACATCGTCATAAAAGTAGCTACTAAATTACATACAAGTAACCATGGTATTACTGTCAGTTGGTAACAGTGCTTTTGTTTACATTCGGGATTCAGAACAGATGTGAATAGCCTGAGCCTTTGACTGTGCTTCCATTAATTAGATACAACTAATTATTGTTATTCAACAAGTAATAACTATTATTAATTACACTGTAAACTATTCAAACTCATACGGTTATGCATATTACTATCATATTTGTATATTAAATATTAATGAATTAGGCTTAACCTTACGATTGATTATTATGGTTGCCAGAGTTTATTTTTTTTATCATTTGATTATGGGTCATTATTATTACACAATTATATCTATATATTTTATTTATTATTACAGGTTCCACCTGGATAAGGAATTTAGATCAATAAAGCCTAGATATAGGCCAATGGTTTAATTATCACAATTATCAAATCAACTTTCATATCATATCCTCCATCACTGAAGCTGGCTCTGGATCTGGGGGGACAATGTACAGGGAGTTCGTTGCTGAGTTAAGTAGAAAACATGTCTATAATCTGGAAATCCCTCAGTCAGGAGACTCGTTGGCACTTGAGGGTTCAAAGACCATTCTGAAGCAACTTTAGTCCCTAATGCGGTTAAGATTGTCTGCTATTATGTATTTCTTCCTTGGAATGAACCATGCTGAACCACATTTACTTAGGCCCAATGACGTACTCCCACTGATAACTGGCATCAACACTACCGAGTGACTTTGGATTGTCTCAGAAAAGTGAGTTACAATAGGTACGTTGCCTTCAATTCTAGGTAATTTATGTAGAAGGACTTGTCTTCCAATGACCATGTGCCTGAAATTTGTTCCTTACTTGGCGAGAACGGTTCGGAGAACCATCTGAAAAAAGAAGAAACTCTGGAGTTGGAACCTGTTTGGGAGATCCGGATAACAAATTATTCTTCTTTAGCAACCACGATAAGCCTGTCTTCACATCTCAGGGGATCTGATATCTATGACTGTTAGCTCTTTAGTGCCCATTGTAAAGAGCAAAGATGCATTCTCTCAAAGGGTACTAGTTCCTCTAGGGAGGAAAGATGGCCTAGGAGCTTCTGCCATGAGTGAGCTGGAAGGAAAATCATTTCCAGAATGGGAGCTGCAACCTATCTGAAGATGGATGCACTCTGATTTGGGCCAAGTCTATATCCATGCCCAAGTACTGTATTTGGCATTGAGGGACTCGGCTGGACTTTTCCAAGTTTAGCCGGACCCCAGCTCTTGACAAAAAACGAGCAAGAGGTCCCTGTGATGAATGAGTTGTATCTTCACTCTGCTATAAAAAGCAAGTCATCCATGTATCTTAGGAAACCAGAGTGAATGGGCTACTGAACACTTATGGTGTTGTGTACAGGCCAAAGTATAGCACCCTGAACTGGAAAACTATCTCTGGAAAGGAAACCCAAGTACGTCCTTGACCTTGGATGGACAGCGACTTGGAAGTAAGTACTGTATCTTTTAGGTCTATGGTGAGCAGGAAGTTGTTCTTTATGATGGCTTGAATAACTATACTTGGCGTCTCCATTTTGAACCTCGTTTTGAGTACAAACTGGCTCAAGCGTGAAAAGTCTATGACAAGTCTCTAGCCCCCTGTTAGTTCTAATAGCAGAAAGATGCTGCTGAAGAAACCTGGAGACCTTATAAGACTTCCTCTACAGTGTCCTTTCTGGTCATTCGAGACACCTCTTCCTCCAGTAAGAGGTCTTTCTGGGACCCCTTCAAATAAAAGGACTGAAATGTGGGAGTCCGAGTTATTGGTGGGCGACAACTCGTGAATGTTACGTGATACTCTGAGTGCAGAGGCAGGAACTCCCAAGCCTGGAACTTCCCCAGTCTCGTACCAAACACTGGATTTGGAAGCCAATCTTGCGGGTGGAAAAACAAAGGCCGTTTTGCCAAGAGTCCTCTTTGAATCCATCCAGGAACCCATCAATTTCAAGGCTCGTTTAGAAGAGCGTGAGAGCACCATCTTAGTATAAATGGGTACTTTAGTAGCTTTCCCTAGGGTAAATTCCGATGGGGGAGAACGAGGAGCCACAGGGGTAAAGTGGTCAGGAAAAAGGCCTGTGAAAATTAACATCAACTTCTTAAGATCTATAAATGTTGATAATGTTTCTCTTCTTCCTCTTCCAAAATGGCTTCTAATGGTTCGTCCATGTCAGAAACCTCCTCAGGTTCATCTTCTGGCAGTGCAGCTGTTGCTGCAGCCTGAACCGAGGAGTCAATGTCGGAATGAGAACGCTTGCTATGTTTAGGAATTGCTTCTATTGGGTGATCACTAGTCTTTCGTTTTAACTCGCCTGTAGTTTGGGGAACAGCCTCCAACTGAAGCGGAGAAGTCGAGGTTGACTGGTGTGTGACGCCATGAATGGACTGACGCTCGGCGTCAAAGGTCAACTGCTGCGTGGACGCCTAGCGTCCGCGTGCCGACGCGTGGACGCCTAGCGTCCGCTTGCTGTTGAATGGACTGACGCTCGGCGTCAGGGATAAACTGCCGTGTGTCGTCGCGTGGACGCCTAGCGTCCGCTTGCTGTTGAATGGACTGACGCTCGGCGTCAGCGATCAACTGCCGTGTGTCGTCGCGTGGACGCCTAGCGTCCGCTAGCTGTTGACGCTGGCGCTTTATGCCGTCATGAGTACACTGGCGAGAGTCGTCGCATGGACGCTTGCTGTTGACGCCGACGCTCCATCGCATCATGAGTTGATTGCCGAGAGCCGTCACGGTGACGCATTGCATCCACTTATCGCCGCCGCCGTTCCTCGTAGCGTTCGTAAGTCGATTTTTGTTTGGCAACAGCTCCCTGACGTGACTTATCTGAATCAACCTGCCGTTGAGCACTGCGAATGGGAGATCGCCTGTGCGATAACACGTCGGCACCAGAGACAACAGGCCGCCTGTGCGACAACGGGTCCAAAGACTGACGCCCAACCGCAGGTTGATAAGACCGCGTTAACGACGAGAGCTGTTGTTTCATGCCCAAAAGCATAGACCATTTAGGATCGCCAGAATGCGATATATTCGACTCCTTTTCTAAGGGGAGATTGTCTTCTATCTCACTATCACCACGCTTCCCACTTTCGGGAGACGAAAGCGGCGGAACATGAATCGTCACATCAGCAACAGGCAAAAGTTCTGAATCGGCTTGTAACACATCGTCAACTACACCACGGTCACAGCGTTTCGCAGGCGTGCGAGCGTCAGAGGAAGGGAAACGCTCAGGTGTATCCCAAGTACTACAGCCTGGTCGACGTGAAGGCGATTCGTGACATTGAACGACCGCGAGCGATTTTCTTTTGAGCGGTCTGGACGCGTGACGCCAGGCCTCGCTACCCGAACCTTCATCGCAGGAGGGTGATAAAGCACCAACCTCATCTTTTCTATGATGAGGGCGAGCGACCTGTGCTACGGCAGCAGGAACGCTCGAGGGGACGTCTGTACAATTCATGAAGCCTCTCGTTCCCTTTTGCCGTCCGACATTACTTCTCCCATGGGTTCGGGAGCTTGAAAGAGGTCGTAGGCTGGGCGAACGACAAGATCGTGCAGACGCACCCTCCACAACACTGAACACATTCGAAACACTTTTCACATTTTCTTCAAAGTCACGATTTTTCAATACCTTGATTTCAGATAAAATCTGATTTCTATCCGCCGCTAAAGACAACTTTTTCACCGAGAGCCTGAATAGCGGTAAACATATCCTTCATAGAAGGTTCCTTGGGTTGATGATCTACCACTACGGGGGAAGGAATAGGATCAATGACATTAGGCAAGGTTAAATCAGTAGAGCGTGATGAACTGCGCCTAACCCGGTCCCTCTCTAATCTCTTAATATAACATTCATATGTTATCCATTCATTATCATTTAATGAAATGCATTCATCACACCGATCCCCAAAAGAACATGATTTTACCCTACATTTAATGCAAATATTATGTGGATCTACAGTAGCCTTTGGAAGTCGAGTACGACAACCTTTAACACACTTCCGAATTACAGGGGAGGGGTCAGCCATAATGAAAAGTTAAGAGAGAGACCGAAAACATAAAACAAAGGTTAAATTATTTACAATAAACCCAAACAAAAAGATTTCAAGAGTAAATGAAAAAGAAACCAATTAAGCGAAAGCCCAAACTCAAAAAACGTAATACATCACCAAATAATGTCCAAAGAGTAATAAAGCGAGAGAGAATTTCCAATAGTACAGCCAGCAATGGCGGCAGGAGAAGATCTGAAGGGTTTGGTATAGTTCTACCCGTAGTACCGCGAGGGCGCTAGTGTACACCTGGCATATTTGCGATAGCCGCGAGATTTTGAATTTTCTGCCGGGGCGTCAAGAGACTTTAGCCATTATATAACCAGCGGGTAAGTTTTATATTTAAAAACAAAGGGTCCCCACTTGACCTGAGAAATTCAAGGGGAAAGATTTTGTCCAATCAAAAATCAATCATTCAAAATCCAACCTAGGCGATGCGAGCATCGAGTATATTGCATCAATATGACAAATTCGTAGATAATTTGTAATTTTCCTAACTATACAAACCTTAGCTATTTAATATTGGCGTATTACTTTCGGCGTGGCTGAAATGACGAGCCATTAGAATTTTAACGAGGGTTTACTACCCCCTCGCTAACTTGCTACCCCTCCCCCCCTCACACACCTGTGATTAGCTCACTTTGCTTGGAGGTAGGAATTCACGGGGGACAGGGCTGGCAGGCAAGTTTGATTAAATAGCTAAGGTTTGTATAGTTAGGAAAAATACAAATTAACTACGAATTTGTCATTTGTTCCGTAACTGAAATACAAACCACGCTATTTAATATGGGTGACTCAACCCTTAGGTAGGGTGGTAAGCCCCAGCCATTACTGGCTTTTGGCTTTTGCCCGGGGACTCAGTATCTGAGTGTGTTAGTACTCAAAGATAAGGAGTCCCTGCACCTCGCAAGTGCCTTGCTCTGTAAGGACCGCGGCCTACGCAGGCTTGTGTGTGAAGGAATGAAGTGTGACTCGTCCTAGGAAGTTGACCTGAAGTCCTTTAGATGGAATTCTAGGATAGGACATTCCCAATACCACCTCGTAAGGGTATGGGGACGTGACAGTATTATCTTAATACTAGGAACACAAGGAAACATGGTTTACCTGCAGTGGTTTGAGGTCAGCTGTGCAGAGAACCCAGGATGCTGCTTTCCCCAAGAGAGGGGAGAATGAAGAAAAGAATAAGGGCCAGGCATACCTTTTCATTCATGCAGACTAAAACTGGGTAACAATGCCCTCAACCCTCTGCTACTTGTCCATTAAGGAGCCTGAGGTTTAAACCAGCTGTTGTGCAGCCACCACAGGGCCGATAGAAAACGTATCGAGCCTCCTGTGGGTCACGTCTTGCAGGTAGTGGGCTGTGAAGGTCATCTGATGCTTACAAACCCCTGCTTGTAAAACCTGCGTTACTGAGTACTTCTTCTTGAAGGCCGGGGACGTAGCAATGCCCCTGACATCGTGTGCTCTAGGGCGACGTGACGGAGGAGGGTCGGGATTCAGGGAATGATGGATAACCCTGCGAATCCACGCTGAGATAGTATTCTTAGTGACCCTCCTCTTCGTCCTTCCGGTGCTCACAAACAAGGCCTGCACCCGAGGACGAATTGCAGCTGTTCTCTTAAGATAGACCCTCAGACTCCTTACTGGGCACAGTAGGAGATGGTCTGGGTCATCTGTAACAGAACGAAGACTCGAAATCCGGAAAGAGTCGAACCGAGGGTCCGGCACTCCTGGATTTTGAGTCTTAGCAACAAACTCATGGACAAATCTGAACGTTACCTCCCACCATCCCCTTGAATGGGCGATGTCATACGAGAGACCATGAAGTTCGCTGACTCGCTTGACCGAGGACAAAGCAAGAAGGAACATCGTCTTCCAAGTCAGGTGGCGATCAGAAGCCTGGCGTAATAGTTTGAAGGGAGGTCTCTTAAGAGACCTTAGAACTTGAACCACGTTCCATGGAGGAGGTCTCACTTCCGACTGAGGGCAGGTAAGTTCATAACTTCGTATGAGTAGAGAAAGTTCCAGCGAAGAGGCAATGTCCATTCCTTTGAGCCTGAAGGCAAGACTTAAGGCTGAGCGATAGCCTTTCACTGCCGAGACCGAAAGGTGCATTTCTTCCCGCAAATACACGAGAAACTCGGCTATTGCTGGAATAATGGCATCGAGTGGAGAGATACCCCTTCCACGACACCAACCACAGAAAACTCTCCACTTCGCCTGGTAGACCCCTGCGGATGACTTTCGCAGGTATCGAGACATGCTTTCAGTAACTTGTTGCGAAAAGCCTCTCTCTGTGAGGAGATGCTGGATAGTCTCCAGGCGTGAAGCCGCAGCGAAGCTACGGCTTTGTGAAAGATGTTGGCGTGTGGTTGTTTGAGTAGCTCGTGTCGTGGAGGAAGTTCTCTCGGGAGTTCTGTCAGGAGCTGCAGAAGGTCCGGAAACCACTCTGCGTGATGCCATAGCGTAGCTATCAAGGTCATTGAAAGCTTGACCGATATTCTGGTCTTGTTGAGTACCCTCCTCATCAGAGAGAACGGGGGAAAGGCGTATATGTCGATGTTGTCCCACCGTTGTTGGAAGGCATCTTGCCAGAGTGCCTTGGGGTCCGGGACTGGGGAGCAGTAAAGCGGAAGCTTGAAATTCAAAGCTCTCGCGTACAGATCCACAGTCAGGGAACCCCACAAAGTCAGGACTTTGTTGGCTACTAGATGATCCAAAGACCACTCGGTACCCACTATCTGGGATGCCCTGCTCAGACTGTCAGCGAACACATTCCTCTTGCCTGGAATGAAACGAGCTGATAGTGGAATCAAGTGGACTTCGGTCCATCTCAGTACCTCTACTGCCAGATGGGATAGCTGCTCTGAAAAGGTACCTCCCTGCTTGTTGATGTAAGCCACTACCGTGGTGTTGTCGCTCTTCACCACCATGGAGTGACCCGCCAGGTACTGTTGGAACTGTTGAAGTGCCAGGAATACTGCCTTCATTTCTAGCATATTTATGTGGAGGCACTTTTCTGATTATGACCAGAGGCCTGAGGTCCTGTGGTTCAGAACATGGGCCCCCCACCCTTTCTTTGAGGCGTCCAAAAACAGCATCAAATCCGGGGGGAGGACGAGAAGATCCACTCCCTTTCGTAGGTTCTCGTCTGTCACCCACCACTGAAGGTCCGTCCGTTCCGCAGGACCCATAGGCACCATGACGTCCGGGGAATCGTGTCCTTGATTCCACCGAGACTTAAGTCGCCATTGCAGGGATCTCATCCTGAGGCGACCGTTTGGAACTAGACGGGGCAGGGAAGAAAGGTGCTTACTGACCGAGGAGACGTAACCATGATTGGGCTGGGAGTTCTTCTCGTCTGAGGAAAGGATCTGCGACCCTCCTCAACCTTGCTATCCTGTCGTCTGATGGGAAGGCTTTGTGGAGATTGGTGTCCAATATCATGTCTAGATATACCAGTCGCTGAGTTGGAAGCAGAGAAGACTTCTCGAGATTTACCATGATCCATAGATCTTGGCAAAGTCCCAGAAGCTTGTCTCGGTGTCGAAGAAGGGTCGACTCCGAGTCTGCCTGGATCAGCCAGTCGTCCAGATAACGGAGGAGACTGATGCCGATCCTGTGTGCCCACGAAGAAATCAGGGTGAACACTCAGGTAAATACCTGAGGTGCTGTGGAGAGACCGAAACATAGCACCGTGAACTGGTAGATCTTGTTGTCTAAGCTGAATCTTAAGTACTTCCTTGAAGACGGGTGGACTGGGATCTGGAAGTACACGTCCTTCAGGTCCAGTGTACACATGAAGTCTTGTGGTCTCACTGCAAGTCTGACCGTGTCTGCCGTCTCCATGCTGAACAGGGTTTGTTTGACGAACCAGTTCAGAGCTGAGAGGTCGATGACTGGTCTCCAGCCTCCAGACGCCTTTTTTACAAGAAAGAGTCGACTGAAGAAGCCTGGGGAACCATCGACGACCTCCTGGAGAGCGCCCTTCTTTAACATGGTCTCGACTTCTGCCCGTAGGGCTTGCCCCCTTGCCGATCCCATGGCAAAGGAGCTCAACAACACTGGATCCGCTGTCAGGGGAGGTAGAGATGTTGTGAACAGGACGCGATATCCCTGACTGATTATGGAAATCGTCCAGGAATCGGCCCTGAGTTGCTGCCACCTGATTGCGCAACTTTGTAGGCATCCCCCCACTGGTAGACATGTAGGGGGATTGCCAATCCTAGCGTTTGCGGCCTCAGCCACTCCCTCTAGGATTTTTCCCTCCCCTGGAAGACTTTTTTGCCTTTCTTGTCTTTGACAGGAAAGGGCTTCGACACCGTTACCTTTGCTGCCACTGCCGGTTTCGTCGTCTTGGACGGGCGAGGTTGTTGAGGTGCTGGAGGTTTATAGGGCTTTGATGTAAGAGCCCTATGTAGGAGAGAGTCCTGGTTGGACTTCCTCCACCTCTCAGCTGCCTGTTCCACGTCTTTAGGCTCAAACAGATTCTTTTCCAAAAGGGAGGAATGTCTGAGCCTGCTGACCTCAACGGCTGGGACGTTCATGTGGAACCTCTCTGCCACCGCATCACGTCGTTTCAGGATGGAATTGGCCCATAAGTTCGAGACTTGGTGCCAGAACTCAATGGTGCGGGTGCCCGAAAGGAGGAAGGTCTCCAGGGCCTTCCTGGTGCTCTCTTTAGACAGGTCCTCGGATCGCAACAGGATGCCAAGAGACCCCAGCCAGACGTCCAGCCACGAAGTAGCCTCCATGGCACACTTCGCAACCTTCTCCTGACTTAGGATCTCTGTCGCCGAGGAAGACACTTGCCGGCTAGAGAGCCTCTCTAGAGGGACTCCCTTGGTGAGCTCTTCCACAGAATGGTGCAAGGGGAGAGCTAAGCAAGACTCCTCCATGATCTCAAAGTACAGTGGAACCTCTACATAAGAACGTATCTACTGTACATCCGAATTTTCCAACATCCGAAGTAAAATTCGAACAATTTTTCTAATTTTATCTCGACACACGAAGTAAGTAATTTTCGTCGTACTGGTTGTATCCGATTTTTTCGACACGCAAAGTACAATTCGAACACGTTCCTACTCTACACCCAAATTTTTTTTCCACATCCGAAGTAAACAATACCCGTACGCGTAGATGGTACTCATAGCACCGGATGTATTTTTTATTTCCGCCGATAGAAGGCAGCACTTCGACCCTCAATTAGCGTGGCTTGGGTCATTCCTCTGTTCTCGTCGGCTTCTTGTGGTTGTGCCCTGTGCGTTCTGCTATTAACTGTTTTAATCGTGATTTTTTACGTTCATCCTTTTACGGTATTTTACGTAAAGCATGGGTCCTAAAAGGCTTAGTTTCGCAAGTGGTAGTGGTAGTGGTGAGAAAAGGAAGAAGGAAATGCTTTCTTTAGAAATAAAGCAAGAAATTATGTCGACGATCTCGACAATCTTGAAACAGAAAGAAGCCATTAAAGCAGTGAAACCTTCTAAGGGGATCACCATCATTTCAAAACATCGTAGCCCTATCATAGAAGAGATGGAACGACTTCTGCTAATCTGGATCAAGGACAGACCACGCTATTTACAAAGGGTGACTTACCCCTTAGGAAGGGTGGAAAGTCCCTAGCCATACTGGCTTTGGCTTTACCCGGGGACTCAGAATCCGAGTGAGTCGCACTCGAGAAAAGGAGTCCCTGCACCTCACAAGTTCCTTGCTCCGCAAGGAACCATGTGGCCTACGTAAGCTTGTGTGTGAAGGAAGAAGTGTGACCCGTCCTAGGCAGTTGACCTGGAGTTCCAGAAGGAACTCTGGGTTAGGACGTTCCCAATACCACCTCGTCAGGGTATGGGGGACGCGACAGTATTGACTCAATACTCGGAACACAAGGAAGCATGGTTTACCTGCAGGCTGCAGCTGCAGAGGTTCGAGGTCAGCTATGCAGAGACCAGGATGCTGCTTCCCCGTAGAGGGGATGATGAAGAAAGAAGTAAGGGCCAGACATACTTCTTTCGTTCATGCAGACTAAAACCTGATAACAATGCCCTCAACCTTCTGCTACCTGTCTAAAAAGGAGCCTGAGGTTAGACCAGCTGTTGTGTAGCCACCACAGAGCGATAGAAAACGTATCGAGGCTCCTGTGGGTCACGCCCTGCAGGAAGCGGGCTGCGAAGGTCATTAGACGCTTCCAGACTCCAGCTTGTAGCACCTGCGTCACAGAGTAGTATTACTCGAAGGCGAGGGACGTTGCGATGTATCCAACATCGTGCTGTAGGGCGACGCGACGGGGGAGGGTTTGGAGACAGGTCGAGATGAATGTCCTTGAGTCCGGGCTGAAGAGGTATACTGGTGACTCTCCCCCCATGTCCTCCTTGTGCTCCCAAATCGGCTGCAACTGAGGACAAACTGCAGCTGTTCCCAGCGCTAACCTCTCGATTCCTTTACTGGCAAGAAAGAGAAGGTCTTGGGACATCAGATACAGAATGGAGACTCGAAATCTTGAATGAATCGGACCGAAGGGCCGGGACCCTCAGATTCTGAGTCTAGCCAACAACTCAGGAGCGAGCCTGAATGTTGCCTTCCCCTCTTCCTTAGAAAGGGGGGAGTAGTAAGAGACCAAGAAGATTGCTTATACACTGGCCGTGGCCAGCGTGAGCAGAAGACCCAAGGCGGAATACAATCCGAGGCCTGTTGTAAAGGGTCTTGAGAAGATCTCTTAAAGGACTAAAAGTCCGAGCCATGCTCTAAGTTGGAGGTCTTCCTCCGACTAGGGCAGGGACGATCGTAGCTTCGCATGAGCGAGGATAGATCCAGCGGGCAGGAAAAAGTTATTCCTTTAAGCCTGAAGTTCAGGGAAAGGCTGAGCGACAGGCTTCATTGCCGAGAGCGGAAAGGAGTTTCCTCCCGCCGAAAGGCAATAAGACCGTTATTGCTGGAGAAGAGGCCTCAAGGGAAGAGGCATATTTCCCACGGCACCAACCACCTTAGACTCTTCACTTTGCCTGGGAGACCCCTGTAGCGGGTTGTCTCTTCTTGAGGAGGAAGCGTAGTGTCTCCAGGCATGAAGCCGAAGCGACGCCCCGGTTCGGGAGAGATGTCGCAGTGTGGTTGCTTGAGTAGTCTGCGCCGTGGGAGAAGCTCTCCCGGGAGTTCCGTCAGGGGAAGCAGAGGGTCCAGAAACCGTTCTGCGCATAGTCCCAGTGGAGCTCTCCCATTGAAAGGTTGACAGACAACCTGGTCTTGTTGAGACCCATTGTCCACAGACAAAAAGGAGGGAAGACGCAGGCGTCGAAGTTGTCCCACCATCACCGGAATGCATCTTGCCAGAGTCTCGGGGTCTGAGACTGGGGGTGAAGAATAGCGGAAGCTTGAGGTTCCAAGCTGTCGCGATCAGGTCCCCCAGACCAGCACTTGCTGGTTACCCAAGGTCAAAGACCCCCAGGTACACTCTCTCTACGAGGCTCTGCTCGGATAGTCTGAGAGAAAAATTCCCCTGCGAGGAATGAGAGAGCCGATGGTGGTATTGAGAGAATCTCAATCATCCCGGTATCTCTACTGCAAGAAGTGAAGGTGTGAAAATGTGTCCCCTGCTGGTTAGAATGAAGTCGACGCGCAACGGGGCGACTCGGCAGGAGCTGTAGGATCTGAAGAGGGGCCAGACTAAGGCCCCTAAGCCTGCCTGAATGATGGAGAGGTATCCTTCAGGTCTTGACCATAGGCCTGGACCGGAACATGCCCCCCCCCCCCCCCCCTTCCTTTGACGAGTCCGAGAACCGCATCAAGAATGTGGGGAAAGGACGAGAATATCCACTACCATCAAGAGGCTCCATAGGTCAACACCCCTTGCAGGTCTAATAGTTCCGCTGGTCCCATAGGGCCAGGGAGTCCGGTTAAACATTGCCTGAAGCCACCGGAACTTGGATCGCCCCACATGGAACTTATCCTGAGGCGACCGTTCGGACTATAGACGGCTCAATGAGGAAAGGAGAACTAGGAAACGTTCCAAGGTAGGGCTGAAAGCTCTGCTTGACTGAGAACAGGTACTGCGACTCTCCTCAGTCTTGCCACAGTCAACCGAAAGGTAGGCTCAGAGGATGTGGTAACAGAATCTGGCGTCCCCAGGTGGTCACCCATCCAAGTACCGACGTTGCTTAACTTTGCTGGACGGACGAGAAGCGGGGTTTCCAACGTGGTAAGGCCGTTGACTCAATATCATGGCCAGATACTCCAGATGTTGAGGCAGAGGAAGAGAAGGCTCCAAGCAAAATACCATAAGCCCACACTCATGGTAAGCATCCGGAAGCTTGTCCCGGCGCTGAAGAAGGTCGAACCCGAGCCTACCGGAGTTGACCAGCCCTCCAAACAGCAGAGAAGGCGGAAGCCTGCACCTGAGCGGCCAAGAGGAAGGCAGGGAGAGTTCTCTGGGGAAACAAACCTGCTATGCCACGGCGGGATAGCCACACTGCATCATAAGCAGGAATACTTGCAGTCTAGGCTGAATTCGATGAGCACCCTGGAAGATGGATGGAATGGAAACTGAAAGTACCCGTCCTTCCGATCCAGGGTTTAAGGAGTCCTGTCGCCTCGTTACCAGTCTGATCGATTCTGCTGGTCTACGCTGGCCGAAGTTTGTTCGACAAACTTGATCAGGGCTGAGAGGTCGACTACGGACATCCCCTCTCAGATCCTTCCTTACAAGAAAGGATCGACTGAGGGGGCCGGGGGTGAAGCCGTCGATGATCCTAAGGAAGACCTTCGCCTAAGGTATGGATCATTCTGCCCAACCGGGCAACTCTGCTGACGCTATGGCATAGAGGTTCAGAGACACTGAATTCGCTGACAGAGACGGCAGGCGCGATATCCTTGGCTAATCACAGAGATTGTGCGGGAATGGGCATCGGGAAGCTGTCATTCGGATGAGTAACCTTAAGCATCCTCCCAGCGAAAAAACCTGCAATCCTACAGTTCGTGAACTCCTTTTAGGACTATGCCCCCCCGGGGGAGTCTCCCGTGCCATCTGTTCCTGACAGGAGGACACTGCAATTGGACACCTTGTCCCAGTTGTCGTAGCCGATAACTTAGGCCGACGTGGTTGAAAGAAAAGGGCGCTGGAGCCCTGCAGAGTCTGGAAGAAAGCGCCTTGGAGGAGTGAAACCGGAAGTCGATTTCCTCCGCACAGCAGCTGTCTAAGTCTCTGTCCTTGGGCACAAACAAACACTTCTCAAGGATGGAAGGGTGTCTGAGGTCGTCGACCTCCACAGATGAGACACCCGAAGGAAGCCCTCAGTCAGCGCGTCCAGATGGTACAACATCGAGCTTGTCCGCAAGTTAGATACTTAACAACGAAAGGCCAAGGTGCCTGAGCTCGAGAGGAGGAGAGTACCCTTGATCTTCCTGTAGCTTCCTTGAACCAAACCTCGGGCCGTAACCGAGGAGGGAAAGAACCTGGTAAGCTCCCAGAGGAAGAGGTAAGCAGTCACCCCTTGTCCGATGGAGAAATCTCGAACGGAAAGCCCCCCCGCCAAAAATCCTTCCAGGGAATGACGGGGAAAGGGCTAACCCAGGTTCAGGAAAGAGGAGTGTTGCTCAGATCTCCCTTAAGTTTCTCCTATTCTTGCAAGTGCCATGCTCTGCGTTTACGGGGTGAGGCCGTGTTCTGGAAATACGCTCCAGAAGAACTCGCCAGGCTGGTCATGCTGCGAAAACCCCATTGGGAATCGTGGTCGTAATCGCCCTGGAGCTCGCGCGACGGAAATTCAAAGATTTTCGCGTGGGCGAACGTGGAAGCGCCCATGCGCGGTAACGCGAGCGAAGGAGCGCAGAAGGAGAGCGAGAGCTGGTGGTCGGCGAGCGATAACCCATAGACGAGCAATGGATACTGCAAGAAATAAGCCGACATTTGTGCGAAGAAACACTGTACGTTCGCGCGACGGAACACCATCCGTCCGCGCGATGGAAAAACCGTTGGTTCGCGCGTGGGCGAACATTGGAGAGCATGAGCGTAGACGTGCAGGCACGTGGGCGAGTGGTCGCGCGGGCGAGCGGTCGTGAGGGTGGGCAGGTGGATGAGAGCGAGTCCGAGGCGGCGGACGCAAGCGTTAGCGCGATGGCGAGGAAACGCGCTGCCGCGTGGGCGAGGAAGACCGCTGGCGATATGGATCAACAAGCAATCGGTGGTGAGCGCTAACGCGCAGGTTGGCGATGGCGCGTTGTGTTATGCCGACACGATGGTCGAGCAGTATGCGCAGGTGAGCGATCGTGCGTTGGCGAGCAGGATGCGAAGGTGAGCGATCGCGAGCAGCCTGTGCAGGAGGGCGATCGCGCGATGGTGATCAGCATGCGCCGGGTCGCGCGATGGTGATCAGTATGCGCAGGGTCGCGCGATGGTGATCAGCAAGCCAGGTGGGCGATCGTGCGATGGCGAACAGCATACGCAGTTGAGGGTCGCGCGATGGTGATCAGCATGCGCAGGGTCGAGCGATGGTGATCAGCATGCGCAGGGTCGAGCGATGGTGATCAGCATCCGCAGGTGTGCGGTCGCGCGATGGCGATCAGCATCCGCAGTTGAGGGTCGCGCGATGGCGATCAGCATCCGCAGTTGAGGGTCGCGCGATGGCGATCAGCATCCGCAGTTGAGGGTCGCGCGATGGCGATCAGCATCCGCAGTTGAGGGTCGCGCGATGGCGATCAGCATCCGCAGTTGAGGGTCGCGCGATGGCGATCAGCATCCGCAGTTGAGGGTCGCGCGATGGCGATCAGCATCCGCAGTTGAGGGTCGCGCGATGGCGATCAGCATCCGCAGTTGAGGGTCGCGCGATGGCGATCAGCATCCGCAGTTGAGGGTCGCGCGATGGCGATCAGCATCCGCAGTTGAGGGTCGCGCGATGGCGATCAGCATCCGCAGTTGAGGGTCGCGCGATGGCGATCAGCATCCGCAGTTGAGGGTCGCGCGATGGCGATCAGCATCCGCAGTTGAGGGTCGCGCGATGGCGATCAGCATCCGCAGTTGAGGGTCGCGCGATGGCGATCAGCATCCGCAGTTGAGGGTCGCGCGATGGCGATCAGCATGCACAGGTGAGCTAGTAGCGGGCGAACCATGTTCCTTCAGAAGTGTTGGAGAACGTTGGCGTGCCGGCTGTAACACACGTGGGCGATCCGGAGATCGCCGAGAGACAGGTGATCGCTGGCGAGCTGATGATCGCTGGCGAGCTGATGATCGCTGGCGAGCTGATGATCGCTGACGAGCAGAAGGCTACGCGTGGAAGCCTGCGCAAAGAAGAGTCCTTGACCCCGACCTGAACCGAAGTTCTAGATCGCGAGGGCGAACGTGGGCGCACAGGGCGCGTAACAGGAACCAACAGGAACCGCAGGGATGATCATCTTGAAAGCGCTGACGAACAGGAAAGCGCTGATGAGCAGAAGAGCGCCTGTGTGCTAACACTGAGCAGGAGCAGGAGAGAACACAGCAGAAGGGCGCGCAGGGAAACCCTGACACGCAAGGGAAGAACCCCCGTGGGGGCAACCCTTTGCCCCGAAGGGATCGTTGTCCGCCGGGAGACTGATGTCCGTCGGAAGACCGCTGTCCGTCGGGAAGACCGTTGTCCGTCGGGAAGACCGTTGCCCGTCGGAAGACGAGATCAGACTGCTGTCCATCTGCACCAAGGCGGAAGATCGAGAAAAAGGAGTTGTAGGCTGCAAACGGAGATCCAAAAAGGCGCCTCAAGCACCCTTATAGGGAGATGAGAGGCCCTTACGACGAGGCGGACGGTGGGCCTTACGGCGAGGGAGGCCAACAGCAACAGAAGAAACCTCCGAAGAGGAGTCTCTATGAGTGTACTCTCTCGCGAACGAAAGAGAAACACTTCGTGGAAGAGACTGGTCAGCCAGTGACCTAAAAGGAGCAATCCTCCGAAGAGGAGCTCCTGCAGTTGCCCAGCCCCTTGAGCGAAACTGCAGGTGCGACCGCTCAGCACCAAGAGCATAGTCGCACGAAAAAAAAGGCAAGAGAAGAACCCCCCAAAAGGGGAAAAACTCAAGCCTGGACAGGAAAAACTTCCCTCGGAAGGAAAGTTACCCGCCCAAGGAGGCAAGCCTCCTGAGAGTTCTAAAATGAACTGGAGAGCTGTCCGTCGTCACGGGAGTACTTCCAGTAGAAGGAGACACGCCCCTGACGAAAACACAAGGGGGGAGGCAGCAACAGCCGAATCCCCAGGACTCAACCAGACAGCTCACACCGTTGCCATATTACAGAAACGAACTAGATCGGTAACTGTAAAAAAATAAAACAAATAATATTAGTACACATTCATTCCCCCGGGAAGGCTCCGAAGAGGAATCCCGAGGGAAAGGAACAAGAATTACACAACAGGCACGTGCCCTCACAACCACTTACACTCGCGGAAGGAGAGTTGTAACCAAAACAGAATTATAACAATTATAATTATGTAACTATGTAATTATGTAATTTAAAAATGAATGAACACTAAAGAAAGAACGAAAACCCCGAAAGGAATCGTTCTACAAGCTGAAAAACAAAAACAACTACAATTAGATTCATAACTAATTGAGACAAACGTACGGCGCAGCAACCCCCCCACACGGGAAGGAAGCTACAAGGGCGTAGTAACACGTAGTAAAAGGGTGAACGACCTCAAGAGAGAGAGAGAGAAAGACATAAGTCAAACTCGATCGCCACCCATAAAATTACGCCGTGGTGGCCTAACTGCCGAGGCCTCCACGTAGATATCGTACACTACACACACAAATCTGAAAAGGAAACTTATTTATTTCTATACTCAAATATATATACAAACATGAAAATCAAAAATTTTAAACAATTTTTATTTTTCCTAACATACTCACCGAGAACCACTTTCTATAGGAGAGTCACTTGACCTCTCAATCTCGACCAAGATTTTCCCGCGTTATCCCCCTATCTCGCTCCATATAGTTTCTACCCCCGCCGCCAGGATTTGCCCTGCGGGCAGGATTAGGGCAGGTCACTGCCTTCCCGGGTCAGCATCCTCATTAAGTTCGACGTTTAGCCCAACTCGGCAATGGAAGAATGGCACTCGGGGACGGACGGGAGGGCCATTACCCGAAAGTGGTTCTCGGTGAGTATGTTAGGAAAAATAAAAATTGTTTAAAATTTTTTATTTGTTCCGACACAATATACTCAGCGAGAACCACTTTCTATAGGAGACTTACACCTTAGGAGGCGGGAGAGCCATTCTGCCACTTGGTCTGGCACATAGTGCCTGGAGGGCTACGGAATGCGGGGGTACAGAGAGCGGATAGAGGGTAACTGCGGAAACCTTACGCTTATATTTTAAGACTTACCTCTTAACATCTTCTCTACTGAATCTTCTCCTGAAGAAGTAGGGACGAGTCTATTCACTGTTGGGGACGTCTTCTAGCCTGCCGCTACACAGCTTGGAGGGCGGCGATGACTGTCCCAATGGAGAATCCATCCAAAGACTTTCTTGAATAGTCTTTGAGATAGTGGGCTGTGAAGGTCGACTGGTGTGACCAAGTGCCGGCCTGTAGGATCTGCCCCACTGCCCTGTTTCTCTCAAAGGCCAAGGAAGTGCTCAGGCCTCTGATGTCAGGGGGCGGGGAGTGCCCGGTACTGCCACCTTGTCCTCTTCATAAGTCCTAGTGATGACTTGTCTCAGCCAGAAGGAAATAGTGTTCTTGGAGACTTGCTTCTTATTAACACCTGAAGAGACGAAGAGGTTCTTGGCACCTGGGCGGAGATGAGCCGTCCTTTCCAGGTACTTCCTGAGCGTCCTGACTGGGCATAACTTCAGGTCTTCCGTATTGCCTGTCTTGGGGATGGCCGGAATTGAGAAACCTTCAAACCTCGGGTCCCAGACTGCTGGGTTCTGAGTCTTTGCTACAAAGGAGGGTACGAACTTGAAGGATACCTCCCTCCACCCTTTGGAGTGTGCCACGTCGTAGGACAGACCATGGATCTCACCTACTCTCTTAGCTGAAGCCAAGGCTAGCAAGAAGACTGTCTTGAGGGTGAGATCTTTGTCCCCGATATCTTTGAGGGGTTCAAAGGGAGGAAGACACAGCATTTTCAGAACCTTGGCCAGGTCCCATCTGGGCACTCTCCTGGCTTGAGGAGGACAGGACTGCTCGAAACTTCTAATCAGCATCGTTATGTGTCTCGAGGTCCCCAGGTCAATGCCTTTCAGGAGAAAGACTTGGCCTAAGGCTGCTCGTACTCCTTTAATAGCTGGGATTGACATCCCTATTTTATCCCTAAGGTACACGAGAAAGTCAGCTATGTCAGGGACCGAGGCTTTAAGAGGTCTTATGTGTTTTGCCGCTCACCACTTCGTAAAGGCGGCCCACTTCGCCTGGTAGACCACGGTAGAGGATTTCCTTAGGTATAGGGACATCCTCTTAGCTGTGGCGGAGGAGTACCCCTCCTTCTTCAGGAGCCGCTCGATAGTCTCCAGGCGTGAAGGCGAAGAGAGAGAGGGTTGTCGTGGAACTTGAGGAAGTGAGGTTGACTCAGCAGATCTGACCTGGGGGGCAGAGGCCAAGGCGGATGGCTTGCCAGGTCTTTTAGATCCGCGAACCACTCTCTCTCCGGCCACCAGGGCGCTACCAAAGTCATCCTTAGGTTTTGGGAGGTTCTTACTCTGTTGAGCACCTGCCTTAACAGCGTGAAGGGGGGAAAGGCATATACGTCCAGGTTGTCCCACTTGTGCTGGAAGGCGTCTTCTAGGGCTGCTCCTTCGTCTGGTACCGGGGAGCAATAGACCGGTAGCTTGGCGTTGAGCTTTGTTGCGAAGAGGTCCATCACCGGGGAGCCCCAGCGTTGAAGGATGAGTCTGGCCACTTCTGGGTGTAGGGACCACTCCGTCCCTACTATCTGACCCATTCTGCTGAGGCCGTCGGCTAGCACGTTTCTTTTCCCGGGGATGAACCTTGCTAGAAGTATCACCTGGTGCTCGTCCGCCCAATGCAGGATGTTTATGGTGAGGTCGCACAGTTCCTTCGACTTCATGCCACCTTGCTTCTTTATGTAGGCTACCACCGTGGCGTTGTCGCACATTAGGGCCACGTTGTTTCCCTTCAACCGACTTGCAAAGTGCAGACATGCCTTCTGTACTGCTTTTAGCTCCAGGACGTTGATGTGGAGCTGCCTTTCGGTCTCCGACCAGGTACCGCTTGCTGTTTCCTCCCGCAGGTGGGCTCCCCACCCTAGGCTGGAGGCGTCTGTGAACAGGAGAAACTCGGGGGGACAGGACCCGAGGGGCATCCCCTTGAGGGAGTTCGACTGGCATCGCCACCATTTTAAGGCTGCTCTCGTGTCCGGAAGGACTGGAATCAACGCTTTCTGAGAGCCTGTCTGGGACCATAGAGCCTTGAGGTTCCATTGTACGGGTCTGAGCCGTATCTTCCCTTGGGGAACCAGTTTCTCTAATGAGACTAGGTGACCTATCAGCCTCTGCCAGTCTTTCGCCCTCCTGGGAAGCTCCGACAGGAACGGCTGAATGATATTGATGAGGTTCTGTATCCTGTCTTCCGAGGGGAAGGCCTTCCCCTGCACGGTGTCCAACGTCATACCCAAGTACCCCATTCTGTTGGATGGAGTTAGGTTTTATTTTTCCAGGTTGATAATGATTCCCAGACTCCTGCAGAATTGGAGGAGGTCCTTCCCTTGCTCTTCCAAGAGGGCCTTTGAGCTGGAAAGGAGCAACCAGTCGTCCAGGTATCTGATGAGGCGGATACCTCGTTCGTGAGCCCAAACTGAGACCGTCGCGAAGACCCTCGTGAACACTTGAGGGGCCGTCGACAGGCCGAAGCAGAGGGTCCTGAACTGCAGGATCTGGGAGCCCCATTTTACCCGGAGGAACTTCCGACTCGACGGGTGGACCGGAATCTGGAAGTACGCGTCCTTGAGGTCGATCGTCATCATAAAATCCTTCTCCCTCAAGGACATAAGGACGGATTTTGGGGTGTCCATCTTGAAGTTCGTCTTCTTGACGAACTTGTTGAGGGCCGACAGGTCTATCACCAGTCTCCACCCCCCCGTTGCTTTCTCCACCAGGAACAGGAGGCTGTAGAAGCCTGGCCCTGGGAGAAGGACTTCTTCCATGGCTCCCTTCTCCAACATGGAGGAAACTTCTTTTTGCAGGGTGGCCCTTTTCAACGGGTCCCTGGGAGCCAACCATTCTGTCTGGGTGGCTGGAATAAGAGGGGGTGGATCCGCTATGAAGGGGACCCTGTAGCCTTCTTTCAGGACGGACACCGTCCAAGCATCCGCCCCATGCGTTTTCCATGCTTGCCAATGTGGTCTGAGGCATCCCCCAACCCGAGGCTTGGGCGGGAGTAGGGGGCCTCTCCCTCTACCTTCTCCTAGAGGGGCGGCCTGATCTGCCTCTCTTCGAGGCGGAGTAACCTGACCTGAAGGAGCTGGCAGAAGCTGGTGCTCCCCTGCGGGAGGGCTGTGGAGTTGTTGTCCAGGAGGAGGAGGGGGCGTCCCTCCTCGAAGAGCTGGGGGTGGCCTGAGGAGTCACGGCACTATCCGAGACTGATCTCCTGTAAGGAGGCCTCCTGGAGGATGTTTGTCTGGGGGCGTTGGTCTCTCTCCTCTTGGACACCTTCTCCATTAGCACTTCTAGCTCCTTCAACGGGAACAGCGACTCACCTCCTAGGGGTAGGCTACGAACCACTCGGGCCTCTCTGTCCGGGATTTTCCTTGCCAACTTAGAAAGTACTGTGTCCCGTTTTCTAAGGACCCAGTTGGCCGTCAAGGAGAGCGCTTGATAAGCCATAAACTTGAGGGCTTTCCCCCCGGAGGTGAGAAGGTCCGTCAGGAGACCTTGTTGCTCAGGATCGTCGGGGTCTGTGGAGGCTCGTACGTTAACCAACGTGGAGGCCCACCAGTCCAGCCATGAGGAGACGTTCACAAGATCTCTTGACATCTCCTCCATCATGCCAGCTTCAGTGGGTGAGAAGGACACAGGGGCTGAAGAGGCCCTTTCGTCCGAGCCGCCTTGTCCCAGGATGTCCAAGGCTGGGTCCACCCTACAGGGACCTGGGCGCCGTCCTTCCGGGATATAAACCTTGCCCTGTGGTTTGAGACCTTGGAGGAGTTTGGAGGCACTCTGGGACTTGGGGGCCTCCGCACTGCTGGCCACCAAGTTGTCAATGTATTCTTGTCCCAGTACTAGGTCTGGGGCGAGAGGAAGGACCAGGGAGGACTTCGGCAGGGCGTCACGGTGAGTGTATCTCAGGAGGCTCAACCTCCAGGCTTTCACCTTAGGCGCCGAGGGTTCTGGAATTCCATGGAGCCTTCTGATGAGACCTACCACCCTTCTGTAGGCGGAGTCCTCCGACGGGGAAGCCTCGCCTCCGTCGGCCGAGGCCTCGGCTTGGCGTGGGGGCGCCGTGCTTGGACGGTAGGCAGGGCGTTCTCCTCTCGGTTCCAGGGAGGACGACCCGTAACCGTAGGGCGCTCCGTACGCGGGTGGGTCTCGCCGTAGGGCGGGAGTCACCGGCTCGGGGAGGACCTTCGACTGCCCCAAGGCTCTGGAGGAGGAGGACACGGTCCCGGTGGGATGACCCGACCCCGGGAACCGGTCCTTCCTGCTCAACGACCGCCCCAGCTGGGCTGGTTCGGTCGGGCTGCCTTCTCGGAAGCGCGTTTCCCCCCGCTGGGCGGGGTGAACCGGAGGCCTCGAGGACTTGTGCCTAAGAGCGAGGTCCTTCCTGCGTGGCAGGTCGAGCGGTTCTAGGCTGTGCGTAGGCAGCGACAACCTAGAGGCTCGTTCACTGGACCGAGAGTCTGGAGAGCGGTGCCTTCTGGACTCTCCTGAAGGGACGTAGACCCATTCGCCACCGGGAGAGACATCCCTCCTGTACTTACGGGAGTGAGAGCGGGGGCGCTTCCTGCTGTGCCGCGACCTCGACCTGGAGCGGGAACGATCACTATCGGTCCGCTCTCTCTTCCGGTGTCGTTTCCCCCAGCGTTCTCCTCCGGAGGATGAATCTGCCTCCGAAGAGTCTGAGGGCGCCACGTTCCTCGCGTAACGACTGCTCGAGTGATGCGCGGGGGAGGCTCTTCTCCGTCGATCGTCCGAGACAGGATGTTGAAAGAAGTCCTCGGGAACCGCTGTAGAGATCGAGGGCACTGTGTCTACTCTATCCCTGCTAGGAGGCCAGGGGCCCAGGGACACGTCCATCCTTAGCGGTGACCTCCCCGGAGTCTTCGGCAATTTCCACCCGAAGGCATTGCTACTCGGGCGGCGAACTCTAGCGTGGTTGTCCTCTGGAGGGGGAGAACCCGACGCACCGGCCCACGAGGGCGGGGGGGACTCAGAAATCGCAACACTGCCCCACACTGGGTCTTCTGAGGAAGCGTGATCCCCTGCCACGTGGCCCGATTCCCCCGAAGCACTAGCGGCCCTTCCGTTCTCTCCAGAGGGGCCAGCCCTTGGTTCTTCCCTCACACTGGGTTCACCGGGGAGAACACTATGGCTAACTTTAACACTGGGGGCTTGATGCCCGCTCCTCTGCGAAGGAGACGGAGAGACCGAGGCTTCGTCGGACCGATCACTGACCGACGGTAACGAGGATACGCCACTCACTTTCTTGGGGGAACGCTTAGACGACTTCTTCTTCTTGGTACTATACCGTACCCACTGTATGCCGTCCCAACTTACGCACTCCGGACACATGTCCGAGGAGGAGCAAACTTTACCCCTGCACGTGGAACAAAGGGAATGAGGGTCCACTTCTGGCTTAGAGAGGAAAGCCCCACACGACTTTCCTGCTCTAGGACCAGGGCAACGACGCACATGCTCCATCGTTCGCACACGAAGAGCCAACACTATCGAGTTACAGGAACACTGGATATACGCAAGGGGAACGTACTGAGAACACTTAGCGAAAACGCACTACGCAGAAAAAACACAAGTCCCCACACTGGAAACATGTGGAATCACAACACGCCAAAGGATCGAGAGTTAAGCGAGAGGGTGAGATGTTTCACATCTCACGACCAAGAACTTAATGAGGATGCTGACCCAGGAAGGCAGTGACCTGCCCTAATCCTGCCCGCAGGGCAAATCCTGGCGGCGGGGGTAGAAACTATATGGAGCGAGATAGGGGGATAACGCGGGAAAATCTTGGTCGAGATTGAGAGGTCAAGTGACTCTCCTATAGAAAGTGGTTCTCACTGAGTATATTGTGTCGGAGCAAACATGTTTACATATATATTGAGCAAAAGAAAAGTAAGCGATTAAGTAAAGACAAAACAAACAATGGCTGCCAAGAGAGGACCAAGACAGAGACGTCTGTCACAGTCCGAGCCAAAAATGAAAGTGAGTATTCACCTGTGTGTGAGGGGGAGGAGGGGTAGCTAACTACCACTCCCCTACCCCCCCCGCTAACTAGCGCGGGGGTAATACACCCTCGTTAAATTCTAATGGCTCGCCATTTCAGCTACGCTAAAAGGTAACCCCTTGTAAATAGCGTGGTTTGTATTTCGGTTACGGAACAAATTGAAAAAAGCAAATCAGACAATGGCTAGGTTAAGTAAAATTTGGAAATGAAATTTAGCGAGATCAGTGTTATTGTATGGACTTAGAGTCGTGGTATTACAATGAAACAATATTCAACAGATTTCGTAGATTTGAGAACAAAGCCCTCGGAAGAATATTGGTGGTTAAATAGCCGGACACCATTAGAAATGAAACTATGAAGGATTACTCAAGTGTCATATGTGGATGAGAACATGGTGAGGGGTAGATGGAGATGGTTTGGGCATGCTCTTTACACTTCCCATATGAGAGATTAGTTCACCAAACTTTCAACTGGGCTCCACAAAGCACTAGAAGAGTTGGAAGACCCAGGCCTACATGGCTGAGGACTATGAAGCATTTAGTAGATATAGTAATGAATAAAGTAGTATTGATTTAAAAGCTCAAGATAGAGACGACTTGAGAAATTTATAGGAGTAAGAGAAGATGATGATGATGAAAAAGACTTGATGTTGGCCTTTCAGGCAGCATATAGTTAAAGATTAGTGATGAGACACACGCTTCCGATGGAACATTCCATCCTGTCCACCTCATTAAAAAGCAGAAGTTGTCACACAGACATATGCAGATATTGCTACCAAGGGATTCTGACTTTAGTGACTTTGAATAGTGTAAGTACAACAAATATTTGTGTTTACTTATATTCTTGAAATTTTTTGTTCACTTGAAAGTCATCAATAACAGCAAAATAGTCACCCACGCAACAGATGCATTTAGTGAGGCTCTCGCAAAAATAAGAGGAACAAGGAAATAGTGTTAAACTGTGAGTAAAGCATGCCACAGCGGAATAAAGACCATTGAGTAATCACTCGGGCTCACAATTTCTTGTTGTATATTTCCTTTCCTCACTGAGCTATTTTCCCTATTATAGCCCTTGAGCTTACACCATCCTGCTTTTCCAACTAGGATTGTAGTTTAGCAAGTAATAGTAATAATAATAATAATATTATAATATACTTGAAGCAATGCATAAATAAGTGTGGTTGACAACAGATATTTTCTATACAGTGAACCCTCGTTTATCGCGGTAGATAGGTTCCAGACGCGGGCGCGATAGGTGAAAATCCGCGAAGTAGTGACAGCATATTTACCTATTTATTTAACATGTATATTCGGACTTTTAAAACCTTCCCTTGTACGTAGTACTGTTAACAAACCACCCTTTAATGTACAGAACACTTAATGCATGTACTACAGCACCCTAAACTAAAACAGGCACAAATATTAAAGGCGATTTTATATCATGTGTTTCCTAAACACCTAAAAAGCACGATAAAAAATGGCAACCAATGTTTTGTTTACGTTCATCTCTGATCATAATGAAGAAACAAACTCATTTAGTGTACACATATATGTACGTATGGTTAGTTTTTGCATCGATTATATTGATTATACAGTACTGTATGTTGATTTTTTTATTACCAATGTTTTAGTTTACGTATTTTTCTTAGGACTTCCAAATGAAATCTTTTTCTTTATGACGCCGCCTGAAACGACGGCGTGTACGCTCAGTAAACAACCACGCTCAGAACAAACAAGGCATTTAACACGCATGATGATAGTGATAAATAATGATACAGTACATACAGTATTTACAGTAAAAGCATTTACAAAATATGTTACCTTACAAATATAAATTATACAGTACTTGTACGTAGCAAAGCAGGAAAACAATTTGAGAGAGAGAGAGAGAGAGAGAGAGAGAGAGAGAGAGAGAGAGAGAGAGAGAGAGAGAGAGAGAGAGAGAGAGAGAGAGAGAGAGAGAGAGAGAGAGATTGTTTTACGTACGTAAATGTAAATTTTAAACAAAAAAAATATGATAGGTTACAACATGTAGACTTTTAAAACCTTCCCTTTAACTTAATGCATACAGTACGTACATTACTAAACTATAAAACAGGTTAAAGTAAAAAATAAAGATTGTTACTGTACTCACCACGAAAGAAGTTCAAGAAAAACTTGAATGACGATGGCGATGAATTTGCTGCACAGTAGAAATGATGATGATGAAGCTGATGATGTGTTCTACTGTGCAGTCAATGATAGTATTTTACGTCTCTTCAGACGGAGGTGTCTTTTCCTGGGACACCTCTTCAACTTCTTCAATTTCTTCCGAAGGCGTACTAGCAGGAGGAACTGGCTCTTTTTTGCGAGGCTGAAAAAACATTGTGATCGGAAGTTGTTGCCGCTGCTTCTTTTTTCGATCCAAGAGCATCCTGTAGGGAGTCGTGATGTCATCGACCTTGTTGCAGAATTGCATCGAGCGAACCATATCCTCGTCCCACTCTTGCAACATTTCTTTCGCCTCCTTCATATGGTTGCAGAACTTGGCGAGCCGTTCTAATGTTAAGCCCGTTTCTTCTACATTTTCTTGGGTCTCTTCCTGGGTACCCTCACTCTCTTCCTCACTTGCCGATTTCGTCAGGTCTTCGAGGTCTGCGTCAGTTAGGGGCTGGGAATGGCAGTCCAACAACTCGTCGACGTCTTCAGTCGTCATGTCGCCAAACCCGTCACCCCCAATTATGGCAGCCAACTGCACAGATTTCCGTATTGCAGAGTGTTGGATTTCCGACGGAGTAAATCCCTTGTCGTCGTAAACAATATCGGGCCACAGCTTCTTCCAGCTCGCATTTACGGTTGCAGGTTTCATCTCTTGAAGTGCCTTTTGAATATTCTGCAGGCACGTGGCTATGGTGTACTGCCGCCAGTACGCCTTCAAGTTGAAGTCTTCATCCTCGTCATCTTGGGCAGCATCCACACACGCAACGAGGTCCGCCAAGGTATTCTTCGTGTAGAGGGCCTTGAACGCCCTGATAACCCCCTGGTCCATTGGTTGAATTAATGACGTGGTGTTGGGTGGCAGGAACTCAACCTGAACGCCCTCACGCGACAGGTCAGTTGCGTGTCCACCAGCGTTATCCATAAGGAGAAGGATCTTGAATGGCAAGCCCTTCTCTAAGAGATATTCATGGACTTGCGGGATGAAACACTGGTGGAAGCAGTTGGAGGTCAGCATCTTCGTAATCCATGCTTTTTGATTATGCATCCAGTACACGGGAAGGAGATTCTTATTTTTGTTTTTCAAAGCGCGAGGATTTTTCGACTTATAAATAAGCCCCGGCTTTAACAAAAATCCAGCAGCATTGCCACACATCACGAGGGTAACGCGATCCTTGAATGCCTTAAAGCCAGAGGCTTTGGCTTCCTCTTTGAACAGGAAAGTTCGCGACGGCATTCTCTTCCAAAACAAGCCGGTTTCATCCATATTAAACACTTGTTCCGGCTTGTATCCACCTTCAGCGATAATGTTCTTGAAAGTCTGGTTCACGTAAGTTTCAGCAGCGGCAGTGTCAGCGGAAGCAGACTCCCCATGCAGGGAAACGCTTTTCAGGGCGAAGCGTTTCTGAAACTTCGCGAACCATCCTTTGCTGGCGGAAAAACGTTGTTTCTGACGCTGGGAATCAGTGGAGGTCCCTGGTTGAGGATCATCTACATCATCATCTTCTTCAGCATGGTCGCCATCGTCGTCATGAGGTTCCTTTGCCGCAAAATTCTCATACAAGCTCAAAGCCTTTGTTCGGATGGTGTTCGTATCCAACGCTATGTTCTTCTTCCGACAGTCGGCAATCCACACAGCTAAAGCACCTTCCATGCGTACGATCGTTTTATTACGCGTTGTAACGACTCGCTTCGCTGATCTGCTAAAGGTGATTGCAGCAGTCTTTCTAATGTTCGCCTCGTCCTTCTTGATGTAGCGAACGGTGGATTCGTTGATGCCAAAATGGCGGCCGGCGGCCGCGTAACTTCTACCATCTTTTAACATGTCGAGAAGCGTAACCTTCTCAGCTATCGTCATCATTCTTCGGTGGCGTTTAGGCTCACTACCAGCCTTACTAGAAGCAGAACGCTTGGGAGCCATTGTAACAGAAAGTTCAACAAAAAGTTCAACTTAAAACAGTCGCACACAGCACAGATTAAACTTCACAAAGTTAAGAACGTCTACTCAGCAATACGCGGAAAGAGAAAGTGAACGATGCAGCCCCGCGAGAACTGTGATGCTGCGGGTAGAAGATGCGGGCAAAACACCAATCACAGGCTAGATAACAAAACTTGAGTTTTGATTCGTCATCTATCAGCGCTTGAACCAATCACAACCCGTCTTACAGTACATGGTGCGTTGGTTACTCATAGAAGATGCCCCGCGCATACTGAACGTACGTAGATTAAGTACAATACCGTAATAATAATAAATAATGATAATAATACTGTACAGTAATAATAATAATAATAATGATTAATAATAATAACAATAATAATTTTATTAACAACAACAACAATAATAATAATAATAACAATAATAATAAAAATTTACGTACGTACGCTATTTTACGCCTCTCTCTCTCTCTCTCTCTCTCTCTCTCTTTCTCTCTCTCTCTCTCGTACGCTTACAGTACTTATTCGAAATGTGATTTTTGCAACAAAGAATATTATTGGATGCAGTACTGTACTACGTACGTATACATACAAAAGATTCATGGAAAAGAAGCACATCCATTACAGTACACACCATTCTAATATGGTATGACTGCATCTGATTTGCGTTTCATGTTCGATTTAATTTTACTACGTACTGAATTATCGTATGATCACATTCTCTTTTCGTGTTTTATTTCTTTCTGTGCTGAATTATATATCATATGTAATGCAATGAACAATCAGTAAGAGCAGATATTACTAATTACAGTATTAATGGAATTACAGGTAACAAAATATCGTATTTGGTTATCTTCAGATTTCGCGGTATTTTCGAATTTTCCGGAAAATCCGCGATATGTATATATAGCCTATATGGGTTATGGGAAAACCCCGCGAAGTGGTGAATGCGCGATTGTCGAACCGCGAAGTAGCGAGGGTTCACTGTACTA
>NC_090760.1:65804442-65889962 GCF_036898095.1 Palaemon carinicauda | reverse complement strand
ATGACCCCGCAAATACCAAGCCCGGGGTAGGAAGAAGCTCCGCCCGTATACCTCCACCCAGTTCCGGCAACAGCAGAGTAGTTCGTCCATTTTCCGACAGCCTCTTCCTCCATCTCCTGCTGCTCCTGCACAGCCTTCCACCTCTCAGGCTCCTTCATCGGATGACTATGTCACCGTTCTGCTCCCTAAGAGCCAGCTTCCCGGTGCCTCCACCACCTCTCCAGCCTTTAACCAGTCTTATGAGGCTCAAGGCTCTTCCCAGTTATAATAGAGGTAGAGGCTACCACCGTGGTTCAAACCAGAACAGAGGTAGAGGTAGATTCTTTCGCAAGGGAAAGAACTTCCGAGGCGGACGTGGAGGCAACTCCTCAAACCAATACTGAGGTGCAGCGGTAGGGGGGAGGCTTTATGCCTTCCGCAACAAATGGAGGTTCAGTCCCTGGGCTTTCAGTATCATCTCCAAGGGACTGGGGTGGAGTTGGATTCAAGGACCTCCACCTCCGAACAGATTTCATCAACATTCCACTCCGGACCTAGTCGAATTTGTCCAGGACCTGTTACAAAAGAACGCCATACAAGAAACGAAACACCTGAAGTTTCAGGGTCGGCTGTTCAGTGTCCCGAAGAAGGATTCGGACAAGAGAAGAGTGATTCTAGACCTATCCCTTCTCAACTTGTCCATTCAATGCGACAAGTTTCGAATGCTTACCGTCTCGCAGGTGCGGACCTTACTTCCCCGTGGGGCCGTCACCACCTCTATCGATCTTACAGACGCCTATTATCACGTCCCGATAGCGAGACACTTCCGTCCGTATCTAGGCTTCCGCCTAGGGGACAAAAGTTACTCCTTCAAGGTGATGCCTTTCGGGCTCAATATCGCCCCAAGGATCTTCACAAAGTTGGCAGAAGTTGCTGTTCAGGAACTCAGAAATCAAGGGATTCAAGTAGTAGCCTATCTGGACGACTGGCTCATTTGGTCAGACACCTCCCAAAATTGCCTAAAAGCCACTCACAGAGTCATCCAATACCTTCAATCTCTAGGCTTCCAGATCAACTTCAAGAAGTCCCGTCTTCTTCCGAAATCAAAGTTCCAATGGCTCGGCCTGCAATGGGATCTTATATCTCATACTCTGTGTCTTCCCAAACCCAAGAGGTTAGAGATTGCAAGGAACACCAAACGCTTTCTAAAAGACAAAGTAAGTTCCAGACGACTCCAAGAGAGGATCCTAGGGTCCCTTCAATTTGCTTCAGTGACGGATCTACTTCTGAAGGCAAAATTGAAAGATATCAATCGTGTCTGGCGTTCGAGGGCGAACCAGAAGCTCCGGGACAGGAAAGTCCGCCTTCCTCCCATTCTCCGGGAAAGACTTCTACCTTGGACAAGGGCCAACAATCTGTCAAAGTCAGTTCCCCTTCGATTTCCGCCTCCGAAGTTAATCATTCACACGGACGCATCCCTATCAGGTTGGGGAGGCTATTCTCAGCTCAGGAAAGTTCAAGGTCTTTGGTCTCCCTTATTCCGCCAATTTCACATCAATGTGCTGGAGGCCATGGCAGTTCTTCTAACCCTGAAACGTCTCGCTCCACCCAAGAGACAACACCTTCGTCTGGTTCTCGACAGCGAAGTGGTGGTCCGCTGCCTCAACAGAGGCGGATCAAAATCAGGGCCTCTGAACCATGTTCTAGTAGCCATATTCTCCCTAGCAGCCTCGAACCGTTGGCATCTTTCAGCTGTCTACCTGGCGGGAGTCCGGAACGTAGTGGCAGACGCTTTGTCCCGGACCTCCCCTCTAGAATCGGAATGGTCACTCGATCTAAAGTCATTCCGGTGGATTCTCTCTCGGGTTCTGGGTCTCCAAGTGGACCTCTTCGCCACGGAGTCCAACCACAAATTGAGAGTATATGTGGCTCCCAATCTAGACCCTCAGGCTTACGCCACAGACGCCATGTCACAGAATTGGGACATCTGGGAAAGGATTTATCTCTTTCCCCCGGTGAATCTTTTACTGAAAGTCCTAGACAAACTGAGATCCTTCAAGGGACAAGTAGCCTTGGTCGCACCCAACTGGCCCAAGAGCAATTGGTACCCTCTCCTGCGAGAGTTGAGACTACATCCTTACCCGATACCCAATCCGGTTCTGTCTCAGATAGTACAAACACGCGTTGTGTACGCTTTCTCAAACATTCAGAGCGCCCTAACTTTATGGACTTCATGAAGTTTGCGGCCATGCATGGTGCCAATATCGATCCTCAAAACACCCTGTTCCTAGAATCAGATAAACGGGATTCCACCATCTGCCAATATGATTCTGCGGTTAAAAAGTTGGCTAAATTTTTGATAGACTCAGACGTACACTGTATGAACTTGAACCTTACAGTTACTTTCTTTAGAACTTTATTAGAATCAGGTCTGGCAGCCAATACTATCACCACTATTAAATCTGCCTTGAAAAAGATCTTCCTAGTGGGTTTTAACATAGACTTAACCGACTCTTTGTTAGCTTCAATTCCGAAAGCTTGTGCCAGACTGAAACCGGTTACTCGTCCTACCCCGGTTACCTGGTTCCTTAATGATGTACTCAAATTGGCTTCTGATACCATTAACAGTTCTTGTGATTATATTCCCCTTCTCAGGAAAACACTTTTCCTGGTGAGTTTGGCTTCCGGGGCAAGAATTTCTGAACTGGCAGCTTTGTCAAGAGACCCGGGTCATATTGAGTTCCTTCCTTCGGGAGAGGTCCTTCTTTCACCTAACAAATTCTTTTTAGCTAAGAACGAAGACCCTCAGAACAGATGGTCCTCCTGGAAAATTGTTCCCCTCACGCAAGATCCGTCTCTGTGCCCTGTTACTACTCTTAGGTCTTATTTATCCCGGACCTCCTCTAACTCCTCGGGGCCTCTATTCGTTAGAGAACAAGGCGGTACCATTACCATTAAAGGGATCAGGCAACAAATCTTGTATTTTATTAAACAAGCTAGCCCTGACTCTTTTCCTCTTGCACATGATATCAGAGCGGTTGCTACTTCGGTGAACTTTTTTCACCACATGAATTTTACGGATCTTTCCAGGTATACAGGGTGGAAGTCACCCTCAGTGTTCAAGAAACACTACCTTAAACATTTGGAAGCCCTTAAATTTCCTACAGTAGCTGCAGGGAGCGTAGTTACCCCCAGGTAACTCATATGTTAATTCCTTGTTATTTTATCTCTCCCCCTTACCTGCCTCATTTATACCCTATTTGTATTCGTTGGTTTCGCACCTGATTACTATTATTATATTTGTAAATTTTTGACTCCTGAGTATCTGTATATATCATCACTCACGGCATTATTATACCTTACCTTTTTTGGTCAATTGTTCTACCAAGTGGATTTATGTTCTTTTTAAGATACCCTTATAGCTGTTTTTGGCACTCATCTCTGATTAAAGCAACTTGTATTTCCCTTATGTTTATGTTTTTCCTTTATTTTGCAAGTTTGGTGACATTTCTCTTGTATATATTCACTGGCCGGCACAGGTTCAAGCCCAGAAAAGGGATTTTGACGTAGGAAAAATCTATTTCTGGGCGAGGGACCTGTGCCGCCCAGTGAACCCTCCCAGCTCCTCTCCCTTGGAGTCCCCAAACTTTGGGTGCTAAGGAGTTGGGTTCTGAGCGGATGCAGAGTTGCTGGTGCCGAGTGAGGTTGAACGGCTCTCCTCTATTGGGGTCTTTGTCGTGGATGAATCTAAATAGTGCGGGACCTCTGGATTATACGCCCAATTTTATACCGACACCAATAGGTGAGCGAGCTAGTTAACCTAGCACTCCTTTACATTTTTTCTCTGGTATATTTAGCAGTAAATTACCTAAGAATAAGTGCTAATAGGAGCTTATTCACTGGGCGGCACAGGTCCCTCGCCCAGAAATAGATTTTTCCTACGTCAAAATCCCTTTTTTGAATATACTTACCCCTTGATCATATAAGCTGCAACTCTGTTGCTCGACAGAAAAACCTACGGTCAAAATACGCCAGCGATCGCTATGCAGGTGGGGGTGTACATCAACAGCGCCATCTGTCGAGCAGGTACTTAGTACTCCAAGCAAACAAAGAACCAATTTTCTCCTCGGCCCACTGGGTCTCTATTGGGGAGGAAGGGAGGGTCCTTTAATATATGATCACCGGGTAAGTATATTCAAAAATTTATTTTATTAATAAAAATAACATTTTTCAATATTAAACTTAGCCGGTGATCATATAAGCTGATTCACACCCAGGGGGGTGGGTAGAGACCAGCATTACATGTTTACATTATTATGAGCTAAGTATTTTGTATTTCATTTTAGCAGTTATTCAAAATAACAAACATAAAATAAATAAGTACCTGGTAAGGAAGTCGACTTGAACAATTACTCTGCCTTTTTAAGTACGTCTTCCTTACGGAGCCTCGCGATCCTCTTAGGATGCTGAGCGACCCCTAGGATCTGAAGTATCAAGGGTTGCAACCCATACAACAGGACCTCATCAAAACCTCTAATCTAGGCGCTTCTCAAGAAATGACTTTGACCACCCGCCAAATCAAGTAGGATGCGAAAGGCTTCTTAGCCTTCCGGACAACCCAAAAAACAATAATAAAACATTTCAAGAGAAAGATTAAAAAGGTTATGGAATTAGGGAATTGTAGTGGTTGAGCCCTCACCCACTACTGCACTCGTTGCTACGAATGGTCCCAGAGTATAGCAGTTCTCGTAAAGAGACTGGACATTTTTAAGATAAAAAGACGCGAACACTGATTTGCTTTTCCAATAGGTTGCGTCGATATACTTTGCAGAGATCTATTTTGTTTAAAGGCCACGGAAGTTGCGACAGCTCTAACTTCGTGTGTCCTTACCTTCAGCAAAGCTTGGTCTTCCTCATTCAGATGGGAATGATTCTCGTATTAACAGTCTGATAAAATAGGATAAAGCATTCTTTGACATAGGCAAAGATGGATTCTTAACTGAACACCATAAAGCTTCAGACGGGCCTCGTAAAGGTTTTTAAATAGAACTTAAGAGCTCTTACAGGACATAAGACTCTTTCTAGTTCATTTCCAACCATACGATAAGTTTGGAATATCGAACGATATTGGTCAAGGCCGAGAAGGCAGCTCGTGTTTGGCTAGAAAACCAAGTTGTAGAACATGTAGCCGTTTCGGATGAGAATCCGATGTTCTTGCTGAAGGTATGAATCTCACTGACTCTTTTAGCTGTGGCTAAGCATATCAGGAAAAGAGTCTTACAGGTGAGATCTTTCAGGGAGGCTGATTGTAGCGGTTCGAACCTGTCTGACATAAGGAATCTTAGTACCACGTCTAAATTCCAACCAGGTGTAACCAAACGACGCTCCTTCGTGGTCTCAAAAGACTTAAGGAGGTCCTGTAGATCTTTATTGTTGGAAAGATCTAAGCCTCTGTGACGGAAGACTGATGCCAACATGCTTCTATAACCCTTGATAGTGGGAGCTGAAAGAGATCTTTCTTTCCTCAGATATAAGAGAAAGTCAGCTATTTGAGTTACAGAGGTACTGGTCGAGGATACGGATACTGACTTGCACCAGTTTCGGAAGATTTCCCACTTCGATTGGTAGACTCTAAGGGTGGATGTTCTCCTTGCTCTAGCAATCGCTCTGGTTGCCTCCTTCGAAAAGCCTCTAGCTCTCGAGAGTCTTTCGATAGTCTGAAGGCAGTCAGACGAAGAGCGTGGAGGCCTTGGTGTACCTTCTTAACGCGTGGCTGACATAGAAAGTCCACCCTTAGGGGAAGTGTTCTGGGAACGTCTACTAGCCATCGAAGTACCTCGGTGAGCCATTCTCTCGCGGGCCAGAGGGAAGCAACTAGCGTCAACCTTGTCCCTTCGTGAGAGGCGAACTTCTGCAGTACCTTGTTGACAATCTTGAACGGAGGGAATGCATATAGATCTAGATGTGACCAATCTAGTAGAAAGGCATCTATATGAACTGCTGCTGGGTCCGGGATTGGTGAGCAAAATATTGGGAGCCTCTTGGTCATCGAGGTTGCGAAGAGATCTATGGTTGGCTGGCCCCAGGTGGCCCAAAGTCTCTTGCATACATCCTTGTGGAGGGTCCATTCGGTTGGAATTATTTGTCCCTTCCGACTGAGACAATCTGCCATGACATTCAAGTTGCCTTGGATGAACCTCGTTACTAGTGAAATGTCTAGACCTTTTGACCAGGTGAGGAGGTCCCTTGCGATCTCGTACCATGTCAGAGAGTAGGTCCCTCCTTGCTTGGAGATGTACGCCAAAGCCGTGGTGTTGTCCGAGTTCACCTCCACCACTTTGCCTTGAAGGAGAGACCTGAAGCTTTTCCAGGTCAGACGTACTGCCAGTAGCTTCTTGCAGTTGAAATGCATTGTCCTTTGACTCGAGTTCCATAATCCCGAGCATTCCCTACCGTCTAATGTCGCACCCCAGCCTACGTCCGATGCGTCCGAGAGGAGAACGTGGTTGGGAGTCTGAACAGTCAGGGGAAGACCCTCTCTAAGGTTGATATAGTCCTTTCACCAAGTCAGACTAGACTTTATCTTTCCGGAAACCGGGATCGAGACCGCTTCTAGCGTCTTGTCCTTTTTCCAGTGAAAAGCTAGATGGTATAGAAGAGGACGGAGGTGTAGTCTTCCTAGTGATACAAATTGATCCACGGATGACAGTGTCCCTACCAGACTCATCCACAGCCTGACTGGGCAGCGTTCCTTCTTCAGCATCTTCTGGATGGATAGCAGGGCTGGGGGTTGATCGTCTTGTTCAGCAACGTCCTCATCAGAGGGTTCCTCATCCGAAACTGATGAGGAAACGGCAACGGAGTGGGCAACGTCTGACTCGCTGAATCCGGTCGCACTGGTGGATGCGTGACGGAGCCGGACGCAATATCATGGCACTGCTGCACAGTCTGTGAACTGTCAACAACCATGGGTGCGCGAGGAAGTACAGCGTCAACCCGAAACTGTCTAGACTGTCTGGGTTGTGCAGTCAACACCCTACCGGGTTGCTGAGGTTGACGCACTGCGTCACAACAAGTCACCTCTGCTGGTTGTTGAACGTCTTCCTAGTGACACACTGAACGTCAACAACCACCTCCGAGCGTCGCTTAACGTCAACGTGCGACTGGCAACCCACACTGGGTCGCATCGGTGGAGGAACCACCTCAACTGGCAGACGCGAGTAGGATACCTCAGCGTCAACAGGGCGCACAACCAACCGGTTGGAAGGTTGTTGGCCAGAAGGTTCTTCTCCGTATTTAAGTCCTCTATCAAGGACACAAGCTTGGACTGCATGTCTTGCAGCAAAGCCCATTTAGGGTCTACGGGAGCAGGTGTGGCAACAGACGGGGTTAGCGACTGAGGCGGAACCATTTACCATCCCTGGAAGCCTTGTTATGTGTGACATAATAGTACAGCAAAACTTCAAAGGCTCGACAAAAGTTGAGAAGTTGACCTGTAAACAACTTGGAGCGTCTCCTGGCTAGGCGCCAGGGCGAGTCTACCAGAATTGAGAAGTCTATCTGGGCAGAGGCATGAACTCCCAAGCCGAGAACTTCTCTCGTGTCCTATCAGACTCTCGCTCTATAAGCCAGTTTAAAAGAAGGGAAATCAAAGGCTGTATCCCTAAAACTCCTCCTGGTGCAAAAACCAGTCGCCTAGCCAACGTAACGCTCTCTAGGAGAGCGAGAGAGCACTAGCTTAACAACAACGGCTTCGAAGTAGCTAGGCCTAGTGTAAGTTCTGACGCTAGGCGAACGAGGAGCAGCAGTTACAAGATCCGGACGAAGATCCTTAAAAAATCATCATGATTTAAAGTCCATAGGAGGCTAAGCAGCTTAAGGCTCCTCTCCAAATGACAGAGTCCTCAAAGGAATATCAGTAGGAGGGAGAACAGCACTTTCTCATCTACAGGAACCTTGTCCGAGAAAAGCTAGGTTATCTCAGTGAGGGTCTCACTGGTGCATTAGCAGCAGACCAGAAGGCAACGTTATGTAACTGCTTGACAGTCTGTGAACTGTCAAAAACTGAACTGTCAACCACAACAGGTGCGTGAGGACATACAGCACTGGTGCATTAGTAGCAGACCAGAAGGCAACGTCATGTAACTGCTTGACAGTCTGTGAACTGTCAACAACTGAACTGTCAACCACAACAGGTGCGTGAGGACATACAGTGTTCACTCGAGACTGCTTTGACTGTCTATACTGAGCAGTCAAAACAACTCTAGAATGCGGAGGTTGACGCACCGCGTCAAAACAAAACAACTTAGGTTGTTGTTGTAACTCGCGAACGTCAACGGAGGGTTCCGTGCATCTGTGAACGTCAACGTGCGGCTGGCAGGGTACACTGCGCATGGGTGGTGGAACTCTCACAGCCGGAGTGCGGGAGCAGGTAGCGTCAGCGTCTACTGTACGCACAACCGTGGTTGGTTGTAGGCTAACGGGTGCAGCGTCAACCTTCTCCGCACGATACTCCTGCATAAAAGATGCTAACCGTGTCTGCATAGACTGTAGCAAAGACCACTTAGGGTCTACAGCAGCAGGTGCGGCAACAGACGGTGTTACTGCCTGTTGCGGTACCGCTTTGCCTCTCTTAGGAGGTGAGCAGTCGTCGGAAGACTGCAGCGAATCCGAACTGACCCAGTGGCTACAACTGGGCCGTTGGACTTGCGCGGAAGGGACCGACTTGCGCTTAATAAGCTGCGAGACCTTGGTCCATGGTTTCTTACGAGAAACCTCTTCCGCAGACGAGAAGTAAATGGGCTCTCTCGTCTTTGTGTGGGTGGGGCGATCTTGGGTAGATACGCCCGAAACCACGGAGGGAAACGTCTGTTCGTTGATCAAGGCCTGACGAACCCATAAGTCGTTCGACATTACTTCTCCCCTGGGCTTGGGAGCTTGCAAGAGGTCCCGGACTAGGTGAACGACAGGCACGAACAGACGAACCCTCGGACGCAACACTGTAACACTTTGCGCATATCACTTTATCACTTCGATTTTCTGTTTTGCACTTATTTCACTGAAATCGAAACTTTTACTGATTTCTACCTGAAACACGCAATTCTACCCTTCATTAAAAGGTAGTAATTGCGAAAACAGTCGCATAATGCAGCTCATTAATACTAGCAAAAACAGAAAACATATACAGTATAAAGATAAAGAATTCAGTGGCTGGGAAAGAGACTAAACACTAGTTCAAATAAACTAGGTTTACAATCTCTCACCGCACATAGCCTGGGGACAAGAATAAAACCCTAGAAACGTTTTACCTTCTTCCCCGTACAGCGACTAGGGAGGAGAGTAACACGAGAACAACGTTACCCGCTTGAACGGAACGTTTTTTTCTCCTCTCTCTCCCTCCGTCTCTATCTCTCTCTCTCTTACTCTCTTGATTTCGCACCTGAGAGAAGAGCCCAATTATATATCATCAAAACATGTTATTTGGCTAAAGGAAAAAAACTGAAAGGTTTTCCAAATAAAAAGTTCCTTTAATTTAGAATTTAAACCATTTAAGCTAAGAAAGAATGAACGAAACGTCAGAATCGATTTACTCTTACTGCAAAGTGAAACCGTGATACACTCTCTCTCTATCGTAACGATAGAGCGCATGTTGAACGTCCTGAACGTCAACAACTGCGTAGTCTAAAAAACTAAACGTTAGTTCATCTTTGAAAACAGTACGAGACTGTCAAAGAAATTCTTTCCTAAAACATTAAATTAAAAAGTTTTAAATTCTTTAAAGGCTAAATACGATATAACGGGCTCAACGTTGATTAACTTCGGTTCCAAGTTAGGACCGCCTACTATCAGGAAAGGTCGCATATAAACAAAACATAAAAATTTATTTTTATATGTTTATAATAAATGGAAAGTTAATCGAAGAGGCCTAATAAAGGCGGAGAGATATAAAATATATAGATCTATAACGTGTTAAGCATAATTACTAAAAACCTAAACACACTTCCGTCTAAGGGAAGGGTCGGCCATTTAAAAGTGAAAGAGAGTCCATACTCTCTTCGTCACCATAATTAAATCTATCCAAAACGAGTTCAAGTTTTGAGATGAAGATAAAACCCCTGCATAGCGAAAGCTCAAAACTAGAATAGTGTACTTCACCAAATAGTTGTGAAAACAAATCCAGTTAGTAACAGCGTATTAGTAGGTCTTGCCAGTGGCACGACAGAGAGAAAATTGGTTATGTGTTGACATGGAGTACTTGAGTACCTGCTCGACAGATGGCGCAGTTGATGTACACCCCCACCTGTATAGCGATCGCTGGCGTATTTTGTCCTTAGGTTTTTCTGTCGGGCAGCAGAGCTGACAGCTATATGATCACCGGCTAAGTTTAATATTGAAAAACTAAACGTTAGTTCATCTTTGAAAACAGTACGAAGACTATCAAAGAAATTCTTTCATAAAACATTAAATTTAAAAAGTTTTAAATTCTTTAAAGGCTAAATACGATATAACGGGCTCAACGTTGATTAACTTCGGTTCCAAGTTAGGACCGCCTACTATCAGGAAAGGTCGCATATAAACAAAACATAAAAATTTATTTTTATATGTTTATAATAAATGGAAAGTTAATCGAAGAGGCCTAATAAAGGCGGAGAGATATAAAATATATAGATCTATAACGTGTTAAGCAATTACTAAAAACCTAAACACACTTCCGTCTAAGGGAAGGATCGGCCATTTAAAAGTGAAAGAGAGTCCATACTCTCTTTGTCACCATAATTAAATCTATCCAAAACGAGTTCAAGTTTTGAGATGAAGATAAAACCCCTGCATAGCGAAAGCTCAAAACTAGAATAGAATACTTCACCAAATAGTTGTGAAAACAAATCCAGTTAGTAACAGCGTATTAGTAGGTCTTGCCGGTAGCCCGACAGAGAGAAAATTGGTTCTTTGTTTGCTTGGAGTACTAAGTACCTGCTCGACAGATGGCGCTGTTGATGTACACCCCCACCTGCATAGCGATCGCTGGCGTATTTTGACCGTAGGTTTTTCTGTTGAGCAACAGAGTTGCAGCTTATATGATCACCAGCTAAGTTTAATATTGAAAAATGAAGGATTACTCAAGTGTCATATGTGGATGAGATCATGGTGAGGGGTAGATGGAGATGGTTTGGGCATGCTCTTCACACTTCCCATGAGAGATTAGTTCACCAAACTTTCAACTGGGCTCCACAGAAGCACTAGAAGAGTTGGAAGACCCAGGCCTACATGGCTGAGGACTATGAAGCATTTAGTAGATATAGTAATGAATAGAGTAGTATTGATTTAAAAGCTCAAGATAGAGACGACTTGAGAAATCTACCAGAAGCCTGTTGCGTCAATAGGCGTAAGAGAAGATGATGATGATGAAAAACAGACTTGATGTTGGCCTTTTAGGTAGCATATAGTTAAAGATTACTGATGAGACACATGCTTCCGATGGAACATTCCATCCCGTCCACCTCATTAAAAAGCAGTTGTCACACAGACAGAGGCAGATATTCCTACCAAGGGATTCTGACTTTAGTGACTTTGAATACAGTAATGTAAGTACAACAAATATGTGTGTTTACTTATATTCTTGAAATTTTTTGTTCACTTGAAAGTCATCAATAACAGCAAAATAGTCACCCACGCAGCAGATGCATTTACTGAAGCTCTCGCAAAAATAAGAGGAACAAGGAAATAATGTTAAACTGTGAGTAAAGGATGCCACAGCGGAACAAAGACCATTGAGTAATCACTCGGGCTCACCATTTCTTGTTATATTTCCTTTCCTCACTGAGCTATTTTCCCTATTATAGCCCTTGAGCTTATCCATCCTGCTTTTCCAACTAGGATTGTAGTTTAGCAAGTAATATGTTATTTTTATTAGTAAAATAAATTTTTGAATATACTTACCCGATAATCATGTAGCTGTCAACTCCGTTGCCCGACAGAATTCTACGGGAGGGATACGCCAGCTATCACTATACTAGAAGGGGGTGTACTCACCAGCGCCACCTGTGGCCAGGTACTACAGTACTTCTTGTTGACACCTCCTCAATTTTTCCTCGGTCCACTGGTTCTCTATGGGGAGGAAGGGAGGGTCAATTAAATCATGATTATCGGGTAAGTATATTCAAAAATTTATTTTACTAATAAAAATAACATTTTTCAATATTAAACTTACCCGATAATCATGTAGCTGATTCACACCCAGGGGGGTGGGTGAAAACCAGTGTACATGACTAAAGGATAGCTAAGTATCCCGTATTTCATATAATCAGTTATCTCAAAATAACAATGAAATAATAAGTACCTGGTAAGGAAGTCGACTTGAACCGTTACTCTGCCTTTATTAAGTTCGTCTTCCTTACTGAGCGCAGCGTTCCTCTTAGGAGGCTGAATCAACTCTAAGGTGCTAAAGTATATAGGGCTGCAACCCCTACTATAGGACCTCTACACAACCTCTAACCCAGGCGCTTCTCAAGAATGAATTGACCACCCGCCAAATCAAAAGGATGCGGAAGGCTTCTTAGCCTACCGTAACAACCATAAAAACAACAATAAAAGCATTCAAGAGAAAGGTTAAAAAAGGTTATGGGATTAAGGGAATGTAGTGGCTGAGCCCTCACCTACTACTGCACTCGCTGCTACGAATGGTCCCAGGGTGTAGCAGTTCTCGTAAAGAGACTGGACATCTTTAAGATAAAATGATGCAAACACTGACTTGCTCCTCCAATAAGTTGCATCCATTATGCTCTGCAGAGAACGGTTCTTATTAAAGGCCATCGAAGTGGCTACGGCTCTCACTTCGTGGGTCCTTACCTTCAGCAAAGCAAGGTCTTCCTCCTTCATGTGAGAATGGGCTTCTCTAATCAGAAGCCTTATATAATACGAAACCCCGTTTTTGGACATGGGCATCGAAGGTTTCTTGATTGCACACCATAAGGCTTCTGACTGTCCTCGAATAGGTTTTGACCTATTAAGATAATATTTCAGAGCTCTGACAGGGCAAAGAACTCTTTCTAGCTCGTTACCTACCATGTTGGAAAGGCTAGGAATTTCAAACGATCTAGGCCAAGGACGTGAAGGAAGTTCATTCTTAGCTAAAAATCCGAGCTGTAAAGAACATGTCGCAGATTCGGAAGTGAACCCAATGTTCTTGCTGAAGGCATGAACCTCACTGACTCTTTTAGCTGTTGCAAGGCAGACGAGGAAAAGAGTCTTGAGGGTAAGGTCCTTGAAGGAAGCTGACTGGAGAGGTTCGAACCTAGGCGACATAAGGAACCTTAAGACTACGTCTAGATTCCAGCCTGGAGTGGGTAAACGACGTTCTTTAGAAGTCTCAAAAGACTTAAGGATGTCTTGAAGGTCCTTGTTGGAAGAAAGGTCCAAACCTCTGTGGCGGAGAACTGAAGCCAACATACTCCTGTACCCTTTAATCGTAGGAGCTGAAAGGGATCTCTCATTCCTTAGATGTAATAGGAAGTCAGCTATTTGGGTTACAGAGGTATTGGTAGAGGAAACTGCATTGGCTCTACACCAGCTCCGGAAGACTTCCCACTTGGATTGGTAGACTCTACGAGTGGATACCCTCCTTGCTCTGGCAATCGCACTGGCTGCCTCCTTCGAAAAGCCTCTAGCTCTAGCGAATCTTTCGACAGTCTGAAGGCAGTCAGCCGAAGAGCGTGGAGGTTTGGGTGCAACCTGTCTACGTGAGGTTGACGTAGAAGGTCCACTCTTAGAGGGAGAGTCCTGGGGACGTCGACCAGCCATTGTAGTACCTCTGTGAACCATTCTCTTGCAGGCCAAAGGGGAGCAACCAGCGTCAGCCGTGTCCCTTCGTGCGAGATGAACTTCTGGATGACTTTGTTTATGATCTTGAACGGTGGGAATGCGTAAAGGTCGAGATGGGACCAATTCAGCAGAAAAGCATCTACATGAACTGCTGCTGGGTCTGGAACTGGGGAACAGTACAAAGGAAGCCTTTTGGTCATGGAAGTGGCAAACAGATCTATTGTCGGCTGACCCCACAAGGTCCAAAGTCTGTTGCACACGCTCTTGTGAAGGGTCCATTCCGTGGGGATGACCTGATCTTTTCTGCTTAGGCGATCTGCTGAGACGTTCATGTTGCCCTGAATGAACCTCGTAACTAGGGTGAGGTTTAGACTTCTTGACCAAATGAGGAGGTCCCTTGCTATCTCGTATAGGCTCCTCGAATGGGTCCCTCCCTGCTTGGAGATGTAAGCCAAGGCTGTGGTGTTGTCGGAGTTCACCTCCACCACCTTGCCTAGCAGGAGGGACTTGAAGTTCAATAGGGCCAAATGAACTGCCAGTAGCTCCTTGCAGTTGATGTGGAGCGTTTCCTGTTCCTTGTTCCACGTTCCCGAGCATTCCTGACCGTTCAAGGTCGCGCCCCAGCCCGAGTCTGATGCATCCGAGAAGAGATGATGATTGGGGGTCTGAATCGCTAACGAAAGGCCCTCCCTGAGAAGGAGGTTGGTCTTCCACCACAAGAGAGTGGTCTTCATCTCTTTGGTGACCGGGATAGAGACTGCTTCGAGCGTCAAATCCTTGTCCCAATGAGCTGCTAGATGGAATTGGAGAGGGCGGAGGTGGAGTCTCCCTAGCTCGACGAACAGGGCTAACGATGAAAGGGTCCCTGTGAGACTCATCCACTGTCTCACCGAGCAACTGCTCCTCTTCAGCATGCTCAGGATGCAATCTAGGGCTTGGCTTATCCTTGGGGCCGATGGAAAAGCCCGAAAATCCTGACTCCGAATCTCCATTCCCAGGTAAACAATGGATTGGGAGGGAATGAGCTGGGACTTTTCTAAATTGACTAACAGACCCAGTTCCTTGATCAAGTCTAAAGTCCAGTTGAGACTCTCCAGACAGCGACGACTCGTGGAGGCTCTCAACAGCCAGTCGTCTAAGTAAAGGGAGGCTCTGATGTCCGATAAGTGGAGGAATTTTGCAATATTCCTCATCAGATGCGTAAACACCATAGGAGCTGTGCTTAGGCCAAAACACAGGGCTTGGAATTGGTACACAACCTTTCCGAAAACGAATCTCAGGAAAGGTTGGGAGTCTGGATGAATAGGAACGTGAAAGTAAGCATCTTTCAGATCCAACGAGACCATCCAGTCCTCCTGCCTGACCGCTGCTAGGACCGACTTCGTCGTCTCCATCATGAACGTCTGCTTGGTGACATAAGCATTGAGCGCGCTGACGTCCAGCACCGGTCTCCAACCTCCTGTCTTCTTGGCCACCAGAAAGAGACGGTTGTAGAAGCCCGGGGATTGATGGTCCCGGACTATAACCACTGCCTTCTTCTGTAACAGGAGCGACACCTCCTGGTGCAACGCTAGCCTCTTGTCCTTTTCCTTGTAGTTGGGAGAGAGGTTGATGGGAGAAGTGGTCAGAGGGGGTTTGCGGCAGAATGGTATCCTGTAACCCTCCCTCAGCCACCTGACAGACTGGGCGTCTGCACCTCTCTTTTCCCAAGCTTGCCAGAAGATCTTGAGTCTGGCTCCTACTGCTGTCTGGAGAGGAGGAGAGTCAGTGTTTGCCTTTTGAAGTCTTGGAACCTTTCCTAGACTTGCTCCTGGAAGAGTCTGGACGGGAGCTTCCTCGGCTGGGGGCTCTACCACGAAAGGGCGGAATAAACCTTGTAGCAGGAGTATCAGCCACTGGGGTGCGATAAGTCCTGGGGACTGAGGGAGCAACCTTAGTCTTACGAGCTGAAGAGGCCACAAGATCATGAGTGTCCTTTTGAATCAGGGCCGCAGACAAGTCCTTGATAAGCTCTTCGGGAAACAAGAACTTAGAGAGCGGAGCGAAAAGGAGTTGAGACCTTTGACAAGGTGTGATGCTGGAAGAAAGAAAGGTGCAAAGCTGCTCCCTTTTCTTAAGAACTCCTGACACAAACATTGAAGCAAGCTCGCCAGATCCATCCCTAATTGCTTTATCCATGCAGGACATTAAAAGCATGGCTGAGTCCTTGTCCGCAGGGGAGGTCTTCTTGCTAAGGGCCCCCAAGCACCAGTCTAGAAAATTGAACATCTCAAAGGCCCGAAATACACCCTTAAGGAAGTGGTCTAGATCGGAGAAGGTCCAGCAAACCTTAGAGCGCCTCATTGCTGTTCTACGAGGAGAGTCGACCAAACTTGAGAAGTCAGCCTGGGCAGAGGCAGGTACTCCCAAGCCTGGTTCCTCTCCTGTGGCATACCAAACGCCCGCTTTAGAAGTGAGCTTAGTAGGTGGGAACATAAAGGAAGTCTTCCCTAGTTGCTGTTTAGACTGCAACCACTCTCCTAAAATTCTTAAAGCTCTCTTAGAGGACCTAGCAAAGACGAGCTTAGTATAAGTTGACTTAACAGGCTGCATGCCCAGCGAAAACTCAGATGGAGGAGAGCGGGGGGTAGCAGAGATAAAATGGTCCGGGTATACCTCTCTGAAAAGAGCCAGGACCTTACGAAAGTCAATGGGTAGAGGAGAAGTCTTGGTTTCTTCCACGTCTGATGAGGGATCCAAGTGCGCAGCTTCCTCCTCAGAAACCTCATCACCAGAGTGTAGCGAAGTGAGAGGTAATGTAACAGTGGTATGCTGAACAGCAGAATCAGAACAAGCTGGTACATAAACGCTTGTAGTTTCATCCTCAAGTCTCTGGTGCTGAGTTAAAACCTGAGGTTCAGGCTGCAAAGACTGGTCAGGAAGAGTAGAGGAAGGTAGGCGCATGGGTTGAGGTGGCTGACTCCTGGCATGAGTGTCTTGTCTCAAGAGTTGCGCTTGCTGTAAGGGTTGCGGATGCGCAGTAGCAGGTTCCTGAGGAACGAGTTGAGGTTCCTGAGGTGTGAGCTGCGAGAGTTGAGGTAGCGGGTGCGCAGAACGCAGTTCTTGTCTCGCGAGTTGAGGTTCCTGAGGTGCTAGGCTAAGGTGTTGAGGTTCTCGCCTTGAGGAGGGTTGAGGTCGCTGCAGCGAGTGCTGAGGTGGCTGCCTCATGGATGGAAGAGGTTGTCGTACCTCAAGAGATTGTTGCCTCGCTGGTGGAACCGCAAGCGGAAGCGGAGAAAGTAAGGCATAAGCTTCCTGCTCCCATTGCTGAGGTTGCCTTAAGGAAGGCGGAGGTTGCTGCACACCGCTGGAAACTGGCAACTCAGTACGTGGTAAGGTATCCTGAGGAGCCTCAACATCGTACGCCTGGCAGACTGGACTGCGGTCAGGCGGAGCGATCGCAGGAGGAGGCGTAACCTTCTCAGCCTGACACTCACGCATTAAGACCGCAAGCTGTGACTGCATGGACTGCAGCAAAGTCAACTTGGGGTCGACAGACGCTAAGGTCTGCTGAGGCAAAGCCTTAACAGAAGATGAGGTCTGTTGCGGCATCACCTTAGCCCTCTTAGGCGGAGTGAAGTCACCTGATGACTGCGGAGAGTCAGAGCTAATCCAATGACTGCAACCAGGCTGTAGAGCTCTTGAGGTCTGGACTTTGCGTTTGAGAGGTCTGGAGACCTGAGTCCAGCGTTTTCTCCCTGACATAGCTTCAGCAGACGAGTAAAAGACGGGCTCAATCGTCTGCGGGTGGGAGTGACGGTCTCTGTAAGACACGCCCGCAACCACCGAGGATACTTCTGTGCGCCGATCAAGGCCTGCCGAACCCTTTTGCCCTTCGACATTGCTTCTCCCCTGGGCTTGGGAGCTTGCAAGAGGTCCCGGACTGGGAGGACGACTGGCACGCACAGAAGTACCCTCACGCACCACACTGACACTGACACTAGCACTTGGCACCGCACTGACACTAGCACTTGTCACAGCACTGGCACTATCACCTCTCACTGCACCTTTGACCTTAAGTTCTTTGACTTCTGCCATAAGAGACTTATGATCACTGACCACCGATTCTACTTTGTCACCTAAAGCCTGAATGGCACGCAAAACAACGGACATATCAGGTTGAGTACTAATAGTAGGTTCGGGGGTAGCCACTACAGGGGGAGGAAAAGGTTGAGGATCATGAGGTGAGGAAAAAAGTGAAGAGCGAGAAGAACTCCTCCTAACTCTCTCTCTCTCTAACTTGGTTGAATATTTCAGGAATCGAACAAATTCAAGTTCCGAAAGACCGGCGCATTCCTCACATCGATCTTCCAACTGACAGGGTCTTTCCCTACAGTCAGAACAAGCGGTGTGAGGATCTACCGAGGCCTTCGGAATACGCCTATTACAAGACCTACATCGTCTATGGGGTGGGGCTTGTGAAAGGTCAGACATCTTGAATCAAAGAGTTAGTCAAGGGGGATTCCAAATCAAGCAAAAAGATCGTTAACCATTAAACAGAACTAAATAAAAGCTATCTAAGCTAATATAGAAGTTTTCCAGTATAGCGACAGCCGAAATCTGAGAGAAATACTTCACCAAAAGCCGTGAACAATACTCCAAGATCATAAGCGTATCCCAGAACGTCTTGCCGGAAGCACGACAGAGGAAAAAATTGAGGAGGTGTCAACAAGAAGTACTGTAGTACCTGGCCACAGGTGGCGCTGGTGAGTACACCCCCTTCTAGTATAGTGATAGCTGGCGTATCCCTCCCGTAGAATTCTGTCGGGCAACGGAGTTGACAGCTACATGATTATCGGGTAAGTTTAATATTGAAAAAGTAATATTATAATATACTTGAAGCAATGCATAAATACTTTACGAGCTTAAATAAGTGTGGTTGACAACAGACATTTTCTATGCTAGCATTACCTTTGTCTGCCGATCTATAAAGGAACCCTTAATCCAAAGCAGCATAAACTATTGCCTAAACGTTAATTGTTTACAACACCACGCTCTCCATTTACTCCAAAATAATGCATTCCTGCAGTTCTCATCTTCATGCACAGTACAGTAATTAGGTGGTTATTTAAATTCTGGGAAAGCAATAATTAGCAAGATATGTTGAGGAAGGGGTTATAAAAAGAAAATAGCTGGGTTTCCTCACTAAACGAATTGGAACTGGCATATCAACATAGTCAACCAAACAGAAATTGTGATGCCAGTGTACATAAACAGAAGTTCATGATGCCAGCGTACATTTGATATACTGTATATTCAAAATATACTTTAAAAATGGATTGATTACTCAAAAGTGCCCATAAGATATGCAATTTACAAATAGTGACACTTCTGAGTAATCACTCAATTTTTGATTAAGTATACTGTATTTTGAATATATAGTATATAAAATGTACGCTGGCATCACGAACTTCTGTTTATGTACGCTGGCACCACAAATTCTGTTTGGTTGACTATGTTGACATGTCAGTTCCAAGTCGTTTAGTGAGGAAACCCAGCTATTTTCTTTTTTATAACCCCTTCCTCAACATATCTTGCTAATTATTGCTTTCCCAGAATTTAAATAACCACCTAATTACTGTACTGTGCAAGAAGATGAAAACTGCAGGATTGCATTATTTTGGAGTAAATGGAGAGCGTGGTGCTGTAAACAATTACCGCCTAAACTATTTTAGTTAATCAGGAGCTCTGTCTCCCAACCCGTTGTACGACAGCCACTAACCCTTTCTTGTACTCATCCACCATTACTAGTAAACATCAAACTTTTGTGCAATCCCCAAATTAAACTAGAACACAATAGCATTACTCATCAAGGAAATTTTTCATCTGCAACCACACCCTACATATTTGAACAGAATTAGGACACCGTAGTCTTAATCTCAGTATAATAAAGTACTTCTGGGAGCCTTTGTATATCAGCGACCATTTCCTCACACTAACCTAAACGTTCCCCCTAACCTAACCTACAAGCCGTGTCCTCCACTACTTACCTAACAGGGGAGGTAACACACCACTGCGACACCCCTTCCACTGCCATATTCTAAGTTAGACATAATACATAAAGGTGGCCGCTATCATACATACACCCCTACTTCTGTACTGTACAGTTCACTGATAGACATACCCTAAAAGGTACTTGTACAGAGTACAGGCAAAGTATCCCACACCAAAATTTCTAGATACCAAATAACGTGGATCTAAGAGACATAACATATACTGTCATACCTAAACTTATATATCATAAACTCTAATTAATATTCTTTGATTTAAAGTGACACCAAGAACTTTCAAGTGCCGATACATATACCCTGGATGAACCATGTGGACTCCCTCTAGAGCAACCTTTCCTTCTCCCAAATAGCTTAGTGATAGATACGACAGACATATAAATATTCTTAAATTAAATCTGTCCAGTACTAGATGGAAAAGAATGAATACAATCAAAATACCTTCGTGGCCCCCCACAATGGTGGCAGTATAGCAGTCTCAACAAGAAGGCCGAAAGAGATGGCATATAGCGTGTCAAAACGCCTCGAAATATTGCCTCGCTCTTATCACTGGCTCGGTCATTTCATGTCAGAGTATGTGGGGACACAGGGAAAGTTCATACCTCGGAAAATGTTACACCTGAATTCTTCTTCGCGGATTTTTCGAGGATAATTTCCTTCGTTGTAAACAGATGCTTCTTCTTCTTCCTCCTCTTCTTCTTCTTCCTCCTGCTCGCAGCCACGGCATGACGTCATCAGCTTGGCTTAACGTCAAAGGCTGCCAGATTGTTTAGTTGTATCTCATTTTTATTTGATATTTAGGAAGCAATAATGAAATAATATTCAATAATATTAATTAAATTAAACTTTTTAATACATATAATTAATATACTCTAGCAATATAGGCTAAAAATTGTAAACAAATGTATTAGATAAAGCTAAACTGGCAGTGATCCGTTCTTGAAATACAAAATGAAATGCGTTCAGATTCGTTGTCTCGTCGAATGGCGCATTTGATCTAGGTTAGCATTGTATTATTTTCAAAATCACAAATACAGGTTTATTAATTTTTGCATTTGATATTTAAATGAACTGGCAATCTTCCATTCCACGCGAAGGCATTGCAAATTGGGTAATGACTTACGTCAGTCGTCAATAATTGAATAACTTAACGAGAATTGTATAGTCCAATCATGTTTCAACCAAAGAAAGACGCAACTATAGATTAAATAGAAATTGTCAAACAATATAATTATAGGTAATAAAAATATACTATGAATTAGCTATCTATAATTCAAGCTCCTGGAGTGTTAGAAGCTTTTGCGAACAAAAAATAAAAATGCAAAACTCATAATTTACAAATCTTAATTATAACCTATACAGAATTGATAAATCGAAACAGATGTTACAATGGAATATTAAGCATTGAATGATCTTATATATTAAGATATTTCACAACAGCCTTACAATAAATTTCCAATACAGTACTTACAGTAGTAATCTACAACTAAATTTATCTTAAATTTTCATGTAAAATCTTTGTCTAATAGAATAATAGGAATATACATATTAGGATAAAGGTCTAATCATAATTACAGCAAAACGAAGAAACAGTTTGCTACTCAATTTGTGATTGCAAATTTGTGTCTGCGTGCATTTTCAGCAAAAAAAAAAAAAAAAAAACAAAGAAAAAAAAACGAGTTCATCGACCTGAGATGAGGAAGTATTAAAGGTAAAGAAATCTCAAAAGTAAAGTTAAATATGTTATAGTCACCGTATATAGTAATAATATCTAAGATTTCTATTATCAATGCTCCCTCTCTCTCTCTCTCTCTCTCTCTCTCTCTCTCTCTCTCTCTCTCTCTCTCTCTCTCTCTCTCTCTCTCTCTCTCTCTCTCTCTCTCTCTCCCAAAAACTTTCCATGCCACCCATACTAGGTTAGTTTGCTGTGAGCGATCAGACGAAATTCTTCCCCCATCATCAGTCTGTAGTTAGCCAGCTTGGTCGTGAATACTGGCCAAACCACAGATATAAATTGACATGTCTGAGGGCTTTGTCCTGCATTGGACTAGAAATGGTTGCATTTGTAGTTGTTGTTGTTGTGTATATATATATATATATATATATATATATATATATATATATATATATATATATATATATGTGTGTGTGTGTGTGTGTGTGTGTGTGTGTGTATGTATATATATACATATATATACGTATATATATACATATATATATATATATATATATATATATATATATATATATATATATATATATATATATATATATATTATGAATGCTGTTTCGGGCATCCATATATATATATATATATATATATATATATATATAGAGAGAGAGAGAGAGAGAGAGAGAGAGAGAGAGAGAGAGAGAGAGAGAGAGAGAGAGAGAGAGAGAGAGAGAGAGAGAGACTTTTTCTATAAGATTTCAGAGTATCATACTAGAGGTCCGTGCGTTCTATAGCCTTCCTTCTCTGAACAGACAATTTTATCACTTCTTGCAATGACTTACTTTCCCTTTGTCTTTTCAAGTTGCTGTTAACGATGGCCTCCAGGAAGACTATACATAATTCTTTTCATGCGTACTTTTTCAAGGTTTGGTAAGCACTTTGTTCAAATAACCAGCTTGATTTTTCAACAGGTAAGAGATTGCAGGTGTTTACTTAATACAATATCTATTTTTGTTTTTTAGTTTACCCTCATTATTTATAAACCAGCTTCAATTTATTCATTGTAACATTATTTAATAAAATTTACTTTATTCTATTTTTTCAGCTAAACCATACATTGACCTTTGTAGGCCTATAACTATTTTGCATAATATTGAAATTCAAATTGTGTTTTTAATACCAGTTCCATTACAGATAATTTTCCTCATCTACTTTTAATTAACGGACGTTCCTGAGCTAAAGCATATTTTGGACTAAAGGCTTAAGAGAAATATAAGTAGATATTTAACTGCTACATAGTACTAACAATATCCTTTTATAAAAACCAATATGCCCTAAACTCGGATTTGGCCATTTGTTAAAAACCAAGGAAATACTTTTAATTTTCTTTTGTAGATTATCAATATTCGTTGCATTTGTTATCTACTGATGTTGATTATACTCATGTTTATGCAATTTTGCAAACATCGATTTAATTTTCTCTTCAACTTATTGGTCACATCTCTTTGTGGTCTTGGATATAGGAGACTAAAGGGTGGGGCTGCAGGTCCCGTACTATTACCATGTTCTCAAGATTTTCGTAATTATTATTATTATTATTATTATTATTATTATTATCATTATTATTATTATTAAATGCTAAGCTACAACCCTAGTTGGAAAAGCAGGATGCTACAAGCCCAGGGGCTCCAACAGGGAAAATAGCCCAGTGAGGAAAGGAAATAAAGAAAAGTAAAATATTTTAAGTATAGTAACATTAAAAAAAATATTTTCTATAAAAACTATAAAAAAAAACTTTAACAAAACAAGAGGAAGGGAAACTAGATAGAAGTGTGCCCGAGTGTACCCTCAAGCACGAGAACTCTAACCCAAGACAGTGGAAGACCATGGTACAGAAGTTATGGCACTGCCCAAGACTAGAGAACAATGGTTTGATTTTGGAGTGTCCTTCTCCTAGAAGAGCTGCTTACCATAGCTAAAGAGTCTCTTCTACCCTTACCAAGAGGAAAGTAGCCACTGAACAATTACAGTGCAGTAGTTAACCCCTTGGGTGAAGACGAATATTTTGGCAATCTCAGTGTTGTCAGGTGTATGCAGACAGAGGAGAATCTGTAGAGAATAGGCCAGACTATTCGGTGTCTTTGTAGGCAAAGGGAAAGAACCGTAACCAGAGAGAAGGGTCCTATGTAGTACTGTCTGGCCAGTCAAAGGACCCCATAACTCTCTAGTGGTAGTATCTCAACGGGCAGTTGGTGCCCAGGCCAACCTACTACCTACCAAGATAAACTTAATAAGATAAAAAGGCCATTCTCATTTCAATGATGACTTAGGTACAAAAATCTTACTTCCTATACGCTAAGCAATGTACTGAGTGTGTGTCTACATAAATAGTATTGCATATCATCATCATCATCTCCTCCCACGCCCACCGACGCAAAAAACCTAGGTTAGATTTCGCCAGTTGTCTCTATCTTGAGCTTTCAATTCAATACTTCTCCATTCATCATCTCCTACTTCGCGCTTCATAGTTCTTACCAATGTAGGTCTGGGTCTTCCAACTCTTCTAGTGCCTTATGGAGCCCTGCTTAACGTTTGGTGCACTGATCTCAGTTGGGGAGTGCAAAGAGTATGCCCAAACCATCTCCATCTACCCCTCATCATGATCTCATCCACATATGGCACTCGAGTAATATCTCTTATAGTTTCATTTCTAATCCTGTCCTGCCATTTAACTTCCAATATCCTTCTGAGGGCTTTGTTCTCAAATCTACTAAATCTATTGGAGATTGTTTCATTGTCATACCATGACTCATGTCCATAGAGTAACACCAATCTCACTAAACTGATATATAGTCTGATTTCTTTTGTTTATGCAATTTCCGGTGATTTGATTTCCAAATTGTCTGATTTGCTTTTTGAAATCTTTCACTAAACTATAATTCTAAAGACCCTGTATTGGAGATCGTAGTTTCTATATACTTGAGTGATTCTATCTCATTAATCCTTTCTCCTTCCTATGATATTTCATCTTCCCTCGCATATTCCTTTCTCATCATCTCTGTCTTTCTTCTATTTATCTTCGGCCCAACCTCGTGTGATATTTCTAGCATTCTGGCAAGCGAGCATTGCAAATCCTGTGGTGTTCTTCTAATAAGGACAGCATCATCAGCATATTCTAAAGTCTGCTAAATTCCTATCACCAATCCAGTCCAATCCTTCTCCACCATCTCCGACTGTTCTACGCATTACAAAATCCATGAGGAGAATAAACAACATAGATGACAACACATTCCCTTGGAGTACTCCGCTGTTCACTGGAAATTCATTTGATAAGACTCCATTAACGTTAACTTTGAACTTGGTATGCTCATGAACAGACTTAATAAGATTTACACATTTACGAGGAATTCCATAATAACGCAGGACTCTTCATAGAATTAGCCGGTACACACTATCAAAGGCTTTTTCATAGTCAACAAATGCCATCAAATATTGATTTCTATATTCTACGCATTGTTGTACATGTCTCAAAATGAAAATTTGTTCACTGCACCTTCTACCTTTTCTAAATCCTGCTTGTTCATCTCTCAGCTTTTCATCAATCTTTCTCTCCAGTCTCTTTAGAATAAACTACTACAGTATATATTTTCATAACAACTGATGTAAGTGTTATGCTTCTGTAATTATTGTAATTAGTCAGGTCTCCATTTTATACCATTTTCACCAACACTCCTAACCCCCCTTCATCAGGTTTGCCTCTTCATGTCACATTCTACAAAATAAGCTTGTAAGTATTCTGGGAGTCACTTCATTTTCGGCCAGTACCTTCTCGGCAGTTATTCCATCGTATTCAGGAGCTTTCCATCTCTTTAGTATTTCGAGAATAGCTTCAACTTCAAACGCATTGAATTCATTCATGGGTACATCAAGATCTACATCAGCTTCAGGTATATCAATCAAATTAGTCGCTTCATATCTCCTATTCATAACCTCACTAAAGTGTTCCACCCAACGTTGTCTTCTTCATGTTGTTATAACAGACACATCTCTATCTTTTTATTGTAATATGCTTCTTCTTCTTTGTCCCCATAGAGATTTCATTAATAATTCTTTGAGCAATTCTTACACCATAGCCACTTCCTGAATCCAGCCTCATCTGCTTTACTGTCTAAATATGCTCTCCAGTCATTCCTAGCTTTACTTTTGACCTCACTATCAATACTGGAATACCGTACTTAGCATGCTCTACCTTGTAATTTTCATTATTTCCTTGAAAACTTTTAACAATAAATCTGTGTTTTTCTCATTTTTAGTATCCCAAGTATCATTTGATATCCACACACACACATATATATAAATATAATATATATATATATATATATATATATATATATATATATAGGAATACTATTTCTGAGTGGATATACCTCAACGTGGTGAAAGGATTCATGTATCGTCATCATCATCAAAGCTGTATTAGTCAGGGCCACCAATACTAGGTGGGTTTGCTGTGAGAGATCAGACAAGTCTCCCACCATCACCAATATGCAATTGCCAAATGCCAGACATGAATAAAGACTATAAATCAAGGTGTTTTCTGCCACTTGACAATAAAAGTAAAATAGTAATGTGTGCATAAGAACGGGAAGTTTAGCGATAGCAATTGGGGATACAAGTTTGACCCAACATTGCGACCCATTCAGTACCGCATGCGGAGCAGGGTCATGCAATTACATTGCAAAGCAATACCTAATGATATAATGTCCAAAGAACACTTTATGGAACTTTACTCCCCTACAGAGGATTGTGTCCAGAGTCAGCTGAAAGATAGAGCTAAGCTATGGGCAGCATTGTCATATCAGGGAGCATGTGATAGATTACAAATATTTCTTAAAGAATTGTATGGGCAGACACAAAGATTGATATAGCAAGTTTATATGGGCCAAGAATGGAAAAAACAAAAAGATAATATTTTTGGGGAAAGTTTGAATCTGTGCATGCTGGTTCTGCAGAGCATGCAAGAGTGGTTGTGACAGATTTGGATGGAAAAGTATGTGGCAGTTATTTTAAGCTTTCAAGTGCTAAGATACTTGAATGCAAAAGTAGGCGGGAGACAAATGGAGCGAGTTATTCTAAGAGTGGTTGTGCTAGGAGATTTGAAAGCAAAGGTAAGCAGCAGATAAAGAAGTTAAATATTGCAAGTGGTTGTGCTAGATTTAAAAGTAAAGGCAGGCATCAGACAATGGGATTATTATTATTATTACTATTACTTGCCAAGCTACAACCCTAATTGGAAAAGCAGGATGTTATAAGGCCAAAGGTTCAACAGAGAAAGTAGCCCAGTGAAGAAATCATATAAGGAAACAGATAGAATAGTGTAAGAGAACATTTGGAGTTTAGAGAGTAAATGAGAATACGGAGCCTCTCATAGATTTATGTATTGGGCTATTACAGCCCATCGCTTGGGCCTCTGGGTGCATTCAGCATCGAAGAAAAACTAATGGGAATCTTTGTTAATACACTATTTCCAAATAAGAACAATAATAATCATAATTATGTCTCATAATTACTTGCCTGGAGGAAAACTTACAAGACATAAGTTGGATTGAATATACAGTACATTACAAATTTGGGCTGGAAAGACAGAAGAAAGGAACCAAGTATGTAAGCATAGTAGAAGGATAAGTGTGTGGTTAGGAGACAAAGTAGTGCTGCAAAGACCTTAAGTAATGCCTACAGTGCACCACATATATACTGAAAACACTACCAAATTACAGGGACTAACTTCCATTATGCCGTTGTCATCAAACCTTTAGGTGAACTCTTACTATAACTCTATTTTCTGGGATACCAAAGAATTTAGGTCATGAACATCCTTCTTTTTAAAATCCTCATTAACCCTTTCAGCTAACATAGCCTTAATAATTGGTAAAAACTTGGGAGTAAAAGAACAATAAATGACATTAATAAAAATGAATGAATAACCATTACAGTACCTGTACCTTATTCTGTGAATAACCATATTTAAGAGTACTTGTCATCATGTTAAATGAAATTGTATTTACAACATAACATCATAAAAATGTTAGAGACTTGTTGAAATGGATTAAAACTTCAACCCTTGAAAATATCATAATTGATGAAAACTTCAACTTTACAAAATACCTCAGTGAATGAAAACTTCAACGCGAAATATGACAATGGATGGGAAGTTAAACTCAAGAGAATATGCCAAAGGTTAAAAATTTCAACACAAAATATAATACAGTATATGAAAACTTCAACTCAAGAGAATATGACAATGGATAAAAACTTTAACACAAAATATGACAAAGGATGAAAACTTCAATGCAAAATATGACAACAGATGAAGACTTCAACATAAAATACAACAGAGGGGGAAAACTTTAAAACAAAATACCCTGTATGACAATGAATGAAAACTTCAACAAAACATACAACAATGGATGAAAACTTCAAAACAAAATACCCTGTATGACAATGGATGAAAACTTAAGACACAAAATATGACAATGGATAAAAGAAGCTTCCATTCATTTGGTGATTAAAATAGGACAACAAAAACGCTACAGATACACAAATATAACAAATTTTTTATTGGCTCCTTCTACATTAAGTATACCTGGCGTGGCAAAAGTGCCGACAAGACCCAAGGAGAATCATAGTAAAGTATCTACCACTTCCTCTTAACAGACTAGTATATTCCAGTTCAAAGTGCACCATAAGATTGTATAAAAAGTTAAGAAAGTTGACAAAAAAAATTTCACAACTGCATTCTACAGTATAGCATTTCTGACCTTTCTACGTTTCAAAATAAATCTAGGCTAAAGAGAAATCACAAGGTGAAAGTACAATCTTCTCATACCAGGCAATGTCCCTCAATTCACGTGTCTCTATTGACATAACATAAACGTTTGAACACGGCAGGTAACAGGAGTATTTGTTAAAATTTCAATATTCAGTTGGTACAATATACAGTAACCCTGACAAACATTTTCCTAAGTGCTTTGCTTACATGATCATAAAATAATACTGTACAGGCTTTTCCATTTGTTTACTATAAATACTATGGCTACCATAGCAGCACAGTAGTCACCCCATATCGTTGCGTATTTAACTGTTCCCAAAACAGTAAATATGACGTAAAAAATGTAAGTACTACATTTTTATAAAGTTTTTGAGACAATTATGATGGCAGCACATGGTAACTTTTTTAAATATCCGACACCTATCCCCTACAAGTGCTAAGGGCCAAATGTACAGCGTAAACAGGCCGAAACCAATTCAAAACCATGAAACGTATCCTTCTCGGACCTCAAAAAAGTTATATAACTATGACTTTTAGTACAGTTGCTACAAATCCTACAGCAGCATTCAATAACGAATACAGGAGGTCCTCAGCAATCAATAATGAATACAAGAGGTCCTCAGCAATCAATAATGAATACAAGAGGTCTTCAGCAATCAATAATGAATACAAGAGGTTCTCAGCAATCAATAATGAATACAAGAGGTCCTCAGCAATCAATAATGAATACAAGAGGTCCTCAGCAATCAATAATGAATACAAGAGGTCCTCAGCAATCAATAATGAATACAGGAGGTCCTCAGCAATCAATAATGAATACAAGAGGTCCTCAGCAATCAATAATGAATACAAGAGGTCCTCAGCAATCAATAATGAATACAGGAGGTCCTCAGCAATCAATAATGAATACAGGAGGTCCTCAGCAATCAATAATGAATACAAGAGGTCCTCAGCAATCAATAATGAATACAAGAGGTCCTCAGCAATCAATAATGAATACAAGAGGTCCTCAGTAATCAATAATGAATACAGGAGGTCCTCAACCTTCAAACTTAATAGGTTCCAAGAAACTGTTTGTAAGGCAAGTTGTTTAATTTTGGCCTAGGGTAGGTCTAACATGAACCCCCATGCCTAGGATTTTGAGCTACAAAAGTCAACAAATAATCCCATTTCATAATAAAGATATATCAGGTTATTGCACATGATGTTTTGCTTACTGTATTGAATGATACAACATTCTTTTATTACAGTATTTCTTTATCTTATTAAATTATACAGACTTTTGATACAATATTCTTTTATTAAAGTATTTCTTTATCTTATCAAATTATACAGACTTTAGATACAATATCTAAAATTTATGATTTCAGTTGGTTTTGTGTAAGTATTTCCGAATGTTTACAAGTCAAATGTTCATAAGTTGAGGACCTTCTGTACAGTGTAACTTCAACGCATATTATTATTCAAAAGCCGTTTAATCTGGACAACCAAATCACGTCAATCTCAAAAAGGGAGCAGGAAACAAATCATTAAACAAGCCGAAAGCCAAGCAGCTGGAGAATCACAGGGCGAAACTTGTTCACAAGGACTTTTCTTTCCCCCTTTTGCTTCCTCCTCATTTGAGATCAAGTCCTCTGCAAGTCAGAATTCCCCATCACTTTAAGATCGACTCATTTGTAGACGGCTTTGAAAGTTTTTAGAAACTGTATTCCTAAGAGAAAAATTAAAATCTTTGTGCATCTGAGCATGAAAGAAACTTGTGGCATCTGGAGATTAACTGTAACATTAATTACAAAAACTTTTGATACAGTAGTTAATAAATAAGAGTACCTGGATTTATTTACTTATCCATCCCACTCAACTCCACAATAACAAATGAATTAGAAATGCGTATTGTACTTTGGGACTCTGGCTTCTGCCACTAAAACAAATAGGTTTTTTGGTTCAATCTACACAGCATCAAGAATACAATGTAATTCTTGGATAATCTCACATAAATATCTAAATTCGTTGGGAAACATGAAATTATTCTTATAATTATTATTTTTGCTTTTTAAAGCTAGGATTTCAATTTGGTGGGGGCACACTAACTTACCATAACATTGGTTTTAAAATTCAAATTCAATAGGATACAAATATACATTTAATGTATTTTGGGTAACCCAAGGATAAATAATTCCTTGAAATCTATTAGGATTTTTTCATTTGAACTCCTACTAAGTTCTGTAAAGGAATATATTATGGCAAAGAAAATTATATTGATATATTTTCTTTAGGAGACTGTTAAGAGATAACAGCTTTCTTAGAAAAGATGTCAAGTACTACGAGAACCATTGATTAGTCGGATAAATTTAAATTTTCTTGAAATTATTAATACTTACACAAATTTACACTTACACAAGAGGAGGATACAGTTCCTATGCTTACAACCATTATAATAAATCAGGAGACCGCACAAATTTAAGTCTCTTTCGGATAAAGAACACAGCGGCCTTTGACCCAACTTAACTTGGTAACCTATTCATGAAAGGGTTTGATCCAGCGCTGACAAAAAGCAAGGAAACAATTTCATGACCTTCTCTCAAATCATTAGGTGCAATGAGTTCATAATGAAAGATATTAGCTTCACTACAACAGATTGTAACAGAGAAACATTCAGTACATGTACAGGAATTCTTACTTATACATAATATATAAACCAACAAAATGAATCCATACCGTATTTTCTAATTTGTTCCAACGAATTTCGTGACAGCGAACCTTGGCATTTCCAAACATCAAATCTCTTGCATTCCATAAGCATAATGACAAACAATGAAGCTAAGATTAAAGACTATGAAAGTTTGAAGGCCAAAATTGATGTTCATTATAGGAGACAATTACATCTTCTTACTTAAGGCTACAAGATGAAATTTGTCATATGCTTCATATAGAAAATAGAAAAATCTAAGCCACTGATAATAGCTGAAAATATATTCAAACACAGTTGCCTAAACAGTTGCGTAGGTCTCTCGGTAGACCCGGCTGTTCTGCGCAAAACAGAATATCTAGTCGAGTAATTCTATGAATGCCAGGGCATTCTGTTTATACAGACTACTCTACAGAAAGAAAAATCTCGGTCGCTCCCCTCGTGAAACAATTTTCATTTTATCTGCATCACTTCAGTTGTACGTTGAATCCATCGTCACATCCAATCGTGCGCTCAGAGGTAGAAAGTTGAAGACCAGAAGTTTGTCAAATGCTACGTTCGAACGCACAATCCGCGAAATCTTACAAAGGCTTTTTGGCCACGAAGAAAATGCTTCTGTATCCGTACTGCATCAAGGAGTTGACGTTTTGGGTGTAGGTTGTTTCCAAAGATGTTTTCTCTACCTGCAAAGAAAAAAAAAATTGATCAAGGAACTGTTATCAACATGTAAAGTTGGACACAGGAATTAGAAGGTCCTCAACATTACAAACTTAACTGGTTCCAAGAAGCAGTTTGTAAGTCTTATTTTTTTAAATTCTGGCCTAGGGTAGGCCTAACCTGAATCCCATGCCTATTAATTCCAGCTACAAAAGTCAGCAAATAGTTATGTTTCATAAGAAATAGATATCAGGTTATCACATAGGTCATTTTGCTTACTGTATCAAATGATATAATATTGTGTTATTACTGTATTTGTTTATCTTATATCTTTGTTATTTTCAGTTGGAGACCTTCTGTACACCTCACTCTGAGGAAATGCACCAAGCCACACCCTTACTGTGTAGCAAGTTCCTGTGTTTAGCCCCGCCCACCACCTCTGGCATCTCTCCCTACACTACCTTTATCATTACTCACTATGAGGTAAGGGTGTAATGGGGTGCACTTCTTTGGAGTGATGTACCAGGAACTCCTGTGTCCAGCTGTATAAGTCAAGATGTCAGACTTTTGTGGGGTTGGCTTCACAAACATTTGTAGTCTTTCAAAACAGTTGTTTAAGACTTGAAATGAATTGGTTACGAATAATTGAAAATCACATTTAATAAACAAACATGGAGACATACTGTATATTAAAGTTTATAAAATGAATGCTTTAGATACAGAACAAGATATTATCTTAAAAATCAAAATATGGTAGTGTCTATACATACAGTATCAAATTCATACCCAGAATTACTTTTGAAGGTTTTATGTACATTTTTTTCGACAAATTCAGGAAAAAATTGATATACAGAACAAGTAATGCTATCATTTCATGTCAAACTACAACCCTAGTTTGAAAAACAGATTATTAAAGGAAAAGAAGGATATTGTGGCAAAATGCTCAAGTTGAATCAAAATATTCAAACTCTAAACTCTCATCAACCAAGTTGAAATTGAAACAGTGGAACGATCTGGTCTTGAAAATATTATCAAGAGGATTCTGGGTTAAAAAGATGAATATGTATGGAATATGGTGCAGCGACCTGTATGGCCATTCATTGCCAAGGTGCAACTGTGGGAATATAATGCAGTTGCATTAAAAATTTAACGATAAAAGAGGTTGGATAAAAAGAATGAAGAGGGGGAACAAAAATGGAAGTAACATCATCATCATCATCTCCTCCTAACCCTATTGACGCAAAGGGCCTCGATTAGGTTTCGCCGGTCATCTCTACCTTGAACTTTCAATTAAATACTTCTCCATTCATCATCTACTTCGCACTTCATAGTCCTCACCCATGTAGATCTGGGTCTTCCAACTCTTCTAGTGCCTTGTGGAGCCCAGCTGAAAATTTGGCGAACTAATCTCTCTTGAGGAGTGCGAAGAGCATGTCCAAACCATCTCCATCTACCCCTCATCATGATCTCATCCACATATAGCACTCGAGTAATAATTCTTAGTTTCATTTCTAATCCTGTCCTGCTATTCAACTCCCAATTTCCTTCTGAGGGGTTTGTTCTCAAATCTACTAAATCTATTGGAGATTGTCTCATTGTCATACCATGACTCATGTTCATAGAGTAACACCGATCTCACTAAACTGATATATAGTCTGACTTCTTCTGTTTATGTAATTTCAGGCGATTTGATTTCCAAATTTTACTTAACCTAGCCATTGTCTGATTTGTTTATCAATCTTTAACTAAACTTTAATTCTAAAGACCCTGTATTGGAGATCATAGTTCCTAAATACTTGAATGATTCTACCTCATTGATCTTTTCTCCCTCCAATGATATTTCATCTTCCATCGCATACTCTGTTCTCATCATCTGTCTTTCTTCTCTTTATCTTCAGCCTAATCTCGTGTGATATTTCATGCATTCTGGTGAGCAAGCATTGCAAATCCTTGTAGCGTTCTGATAACAAGGACAGCACCATCAGCATACTCTAGGTCTGCTAAATTCCTATCACCAATCCAGTCCAATCCTTCTCCACCTTCTAAGACTGTTCTACGAAATTCATTTAATAAGACTCCATTAACATTAACTTTGTACTTGCTATGCTCATGAAGACTTAATCAAATTTACATTTTTAGGAGGAATTCCATAATAACGCAGGACTCTCCACTAAATTGGCCGGTGCACACTATCAAAGGCTTTTTCATAGCTCACAAATGCCATCAACAGGGGATTCCTATATTCTATGCACTGCTGTACGTCTCAAAATAAAAATTTGGTCAGTGCAACTTCTACCTTTTCTAAATCCTGCTTGTTCATCTCTCAGCTTTTCATGAATCTTTCTCTCCAGTCTCTTTAGAATAAGCATACTATATATTTTTATGACAACTGATGTAAGTGTTATGCCTCTGTAATTATTGCAATAAGTCAAGTCTCCTTTTTTTGCCATTTTTGCCAACACTCCTAACTCCCATTCATCAGGTTTTTCTTCTTCATGCCACATTCTACAAAATAATCTTGTAAGTAGTCTGGGAGTCCCTTCATTTTCCTCTCGGCAGTTACTCCATAGTATCCAGTGGCTTTCCATCTCTTTAGTGTTTTGAAGGTAGTTTCCACTTCAAACACACTGAATTCATTTGTGTTCACGTCAAGGTCTTCATCAGCTTCAGGTATCCCAATCAAATTATTCCCTACATATCTCCTATTCATAACCTCATTAAAGTGTTACATCCAACGTTGTCTTTCTTCATCTTCTGTTGTTATAACTGGTCCATCTCTCTTTTTGATGGGTATATGCATTTTTTTTTTTTGCCCCAGTCGAGATTTCATTAATTCAGAGCAATTCTTATACCATAGACACTTCCTGAATTCATAGCTTTGTCAGCCTCACCTGCTCTACTGTCTACATATTCTCTCCAGTCATTCCTAGCTTATCTTTTGACTTTCACTGTCAATACTTGAATACTTAACATGCTCTACCTCACATTTTTAATTACTTCCTCGAAAACTTTCACCAATCAATTTCTGTTTTCTTTTGTCTCCTTTTTATAGTATCCCAAGTATCATTTGATATTCAAGGCTTTCTCCTTGCAACTGCGTGTTCCAAGACTTCACTACCAACTGACTGATATTTGTTCTTAAAATCACACCATTCTTCGTTAATTGTTAGCTCTTCGTCTCTTAAGTCTCTAAGACTGAAAATCAATTTCTACATTCAATTGCAAATGTTTCTCTGTGCTCTTCTTCTAAAAGCTTAGTTGTATCAAACCTAGGTATTCTATTTACCTTTCTGTTGGGTGCTTTCAGTTTGAATTTCAGTGTGGCAATGAGGACCTGGTGATCACTATCAATATCTGCACCTCTATAGCTTCTTACATTTCTCAGAGTCCTTCTCTCTTTATTTATGGCAATGTGATCTATTTGATTTTTGTAATTGTCACATAGTGAAGCCCATATATACTTGTGGATGTTCTTGTGTTGAAAAAGAGTATCTCCAATGACAAGATTGTTTTCTGAACAGAAATGTGCTACATTTTCTTTTGCAACTTCACCAAGACCATCGACACCCATCAAATTCTATATCCCTTGATTATTCCTTCCAACTTTAGCATTGAAGTCGCCAATCACAATTTTCATATCTCTCTCTGGGATCTCATCTATTACACTATGCAGTTCTTCATAGTATTCATCTTTCCTTTCTTCAGGGGAATCATTTGTTGGGGCATATCAAACTATACTACTCAGGCTAAAAATTGTGTACCTACAACACCCAGGAGATGGGTCTTCTTAAAAGAATTTGGGGCTAAACATTCTCTAGCTTTTTATGTGGAAACAAATGGCAATAAACTTTTAAGGTATGCTTGCTTATTAAGTCAAGAGAGTACAAATACATAAAATATATTTCAAAGAAAACTCTTGAAATACATGGCTTCATATATGGGTTGAAATGACTGTCCAATAACTCTTGAAAACCAAAGAGTCATGCTCAGGTCTGGCGTTACATTTTCTAGACCACTTACTCTCAAAGTTACAGGACTCAGCTAACAGCTATGAGAATTCCAGGATTACTACTGGTGGATCATATCTATATCAGATCTTTCATGGATTAAAAAGGTTGTTTATCAATAAAAAAAACTGTAGTTGTTACATTCCTACAGTAAAACTTTATATCCTACATTCTTGCCTAACTAGTTGCAACAAAACATGCATACTGTTACAAATCATTATCTCGCTTCAACAGCGGTCAGCAAGATGCCACTAATTCTCTTGAGAAGAGAAGTCATAAACAATAACCATAGAAAACTTCTCGGCCCGACCCTAAAAAAGTGAGAAAGAATATCATCATCATCATCTCCTCCTATGCCTGTCGCAAAGGGCATCAGTTAGATTTCGCCAGTCACCTCTATCTTGAGCTTTTAAATAAATACTTCTCCAATCGTCCTCTCCTACTTCATGCTTTGTAGTCCTCAGCCATGTAGGTCTAGGTCTTCCCACTCTTCTAGTGCCTTGTGGAGCCCGGTTGAAATTTTTGGTGCGCTAATCTCTCTTGGGGAGTGTGAAGAGCATGACCAAACCATCTCCCCCTCACCATGATCTCATCCATATATGGCACTCGAGTAATCTCTCTTATAGTCTCATTTCTAATCCTGTCCTGCCATTCAACTTCCAATTTCCTTCTGAGGGCTTTGTTCTCAAATCTACAAAATCTGTTGGATATTGTTTCATTGTCATACCATGACTCATGTCCATACAGTAACACCGATCTCACTAAACTGATATATAGCCTGATTTTTGTGTGTAATTTCAGGCAATTTTATTTCCAAATTTGATTTAACCTTGCCATTGTCTGATTTTCTTTTCCAATCTTTCACTAAACTCTAATTCTAAAGACCCTGTATTAGAGATCATAGTTCCTAAATATTTAAATGATTCTACCTCATTAATCCCATCTCCTCCCAATGATATTTCATCTTCCATTGCATATTGCAATTAATTAAAATAATAAATTCCTACATATACCTTATTTCAAAATTTGACTTTGGTTTAAAAAGGACATTATAGCTTTAACTAAAAATGGGACCTCCTTGCAAAGCTTAAGATTGTGCAAACACAAAAAACATATAGTTTACGCACGGACCGTTAACTAGCAAATATTGGAATATAGTGGGCCATTCATATTCAGTGAATACATCTGGTGAGAGAGAGAGAGAGAGAGAGAGAGAGAGAGAGAGAGAGAGAGAGAGAGAGAGAGAGAGAGAGAGAGAGAGAGAGAGAGAGAGAGACTGTCTTTACATGCGTAACCTACAGTAATTTCGAATCCAATCCCCTCGACGATGTTCCTGACTTCCTCGTAGCTCAGTTCTATCGAGGGTTCCTCGGGCTGCTCTTCAAAATGATACAGTAGTGGACCTAGGTTGACCCAATAGCCGCCTGGCAAAGCAAATAAAAAAATATTTACATATAGTTTGATACAGTAATAAGCATCAGAACTCTAGGTTTATGTAGATAATACATGTTCCCAGATATAATGCCATTCACTCGCTAACAGAAGTCCTATTATTATCATTATCATTACTAGCCAAGCTACAACCCTAATTGGAAAAGCAAGACGCTATAAGCCCAAGGGCTCCAAGAGGAAAAAACAGCCCAGTGAAGAGAGGAAACAAAGAAATACATAAATGATATAAGAAGCAATGAAAAATTAATATATTTAAAAAAACGTTAACAACATTAAAACACATAATTCATTTATAGACTATAAAAAGAATTATGTCAGCCTGTTCCACATAAAAAACATTTGCTGCAAGTTTGAACTTTTGAAGTACAGTGATTACATTTGCCTCTACTGAGAATGTATTACAGAATTCAAAGGGGTAGAGTTCTATTGCTTAAGAGTACACTCAGGCACACGATTCTATCTTATTTCTCTTCATCTTGTTTTTTTTTTTTGAAGATTTTAAAGTTTATATATGAAAGATCTACTTTAAGTTACTGTTCTTAAAATAGTTTATTCTAATTGTCCATTACTTCTCTTGTAGTTAGTTATTGATCATTACTTCTCCTGTACTTTATTTATTTTCTTGTTTCTTTTCTTCACTGGGCGCTTTTTCCCCGTTGGAGCCCTTGGGCTTATATCGTTCTGCTTTTCTAACAAAGGTTGTAGCTTAGCTAGTACTAATAATATTAATAGCAATAATAATAATAATAATAATAATATGATATTTTAATTATAAAATAAATTTTTGAATATACTTACCCGGTGAATATATAGCTGCAACTCTGTTGCTCGACAGACAAAAAACTGTACAAAAAACTCGCCAGCGATCGCTACACAGGTTGCGGGTGTGCCCATCAGCGCCAACTGTCGGCCAGATACCATACTCAATGTAAACAAAGACTCAATTTCTTCTCATCCCACTGCGTCTCTATTGGGGAGGAAGGGAGGGTCGTTTAATTTATATATTCACCGGGTAAGTATATTCAAAAATTTATTTTATAATTAAAATATCATTTTTAAATATTTAACTTAGCCGGTGAATAAATAGCTGATTCACACCCAGGGTGGTGGGTAGAGACCAGTTAAATATGTTTACATCTTATGAGCTAAGAGTTTTTATTTCATTTTAGAAGTTATCAATATAACAAAAACAAAATAAATAGGTACCTGGTAAGGAAGTCGACTTAGACGATTACTCTGCCTTATAAGTACGTCTTCCTTACGGAGCCTCGCGATCCTCTTAGGATGCTGACAGACCCCTAGGAGCTGAAGTATCAAGGGCTGCAACCCATACAACAGGACCTCATCAAACCCCTAATCTGGGCGCTCTCAAGAAATGACTTTGACCACCCGCCAAATCAACCAGGATGCGAAAGGCTTCTTAGCCTTCCGGACAACCCATAAAAACAACATTAAAAACATTTCAAGAGACAGATTAAAAGGATATGGAATTAGGGAATTGTAGTGGTTGAGCCCTCACCCACTACTGCACTCGCTGCTACGAATGGTCCCAGTGTGTAGCAGTTCTCGTAAAGAGATTGGACATCTTTCAAGTAAAATGACGCGAACACTGACTTGCTTCTCCAATAGGTTGCGTCCATTATACTTTGCAGAGATCTATTTTGCTTAAAGGCCACGGAAGTTGCTACAGCTCTAACTTCGTGCGTCTTCACTTTAAGCAAAGCTCGGTCTTCCTCACTCAGATGTGAATGAGCTTCTCGTATTAGCAATCTGATAAAGTATGACAAAGCATTCTTTGACATAGGCAAGGATGGTTTCTTAACTGAACACCATAAAGCTTCAGATTGGCCTCGTAAAGGTTTATTGCGCTTTAAATAGAACTTAAGAGCTCTAACAGGGCATAAGACTCTTTCTAGTTCATTGCCTACGATCTCCGATAAGCTGGGAATATCGAAAGATTTAGGCCAAGGCCGAGAAGGCAGCTCATTTTTGGCTAGAAAACCAAGTTGCAGCGAACAAGTAGCTTTTTCCGACGAAAATCCAATGTTCTTGCTGAAGGCATGAATCTCACTGACTCTTTTAGCCGAAGCTAAGCATACCAGGAAAAGAGTCTTAAGAGTGAGATCTTTCAGGGAGGCTGATTGTAACGGCTCAAACCTGTCTGACATGAGGAATCTTAGTACCACGTCTAAATTCCATCCAGGGGTAGCCAAACGACGCTCCTTGGTGGTCTCAAAAGACTTAAGGAGGTCTTGCAGATCTTTATTGTTGGAAAGATCTAAGCCTCTATGCCGGAAGACCGATGCCAACATGCTTCTGTAGCCCTTGATAGTGGGAGCTGAAAGGGATCGTCCTTTTCTCAGGTATAAGAGAAAATCAGCTATTTGAGCTACAGAGGTACTGGTCGAGGATACAGAAACTGACTTGCACCAGTCTCGGAAGACTTCCCACTTCGATTGGTAGACTCTAATGGTAGACGCTCTCCTTGCTCTAGCAATCGCACTGGCTGCCTCCTTCGAAAAGCCTCTAGCTCTCGAGTCTTTCGATAGTCTGAAGGCAGTCAGACGAAGAGCGTGGAGGCTTTGGTGTACCTTCTTTACGTGTGGCTGACGTAGAAGGTCTACCCTTAGAGGAAGACTTCTGGGAACGTCTACTAACCATCGAAGTACCTCGGTGAACCATTCTCTCGCGGGCCAGAGGGGAGCAACTAACGTCAACCTTGTCCCTTCGTGAGAGGCGAACTTCTGCAGTACCTTGTTGACAATCTTGAATGGTGGGAATGCGTAGAGATCCAGATGTGACCAATCTAGGAGGAAGGCATCTATATGTATTGCTGCTGGGTCCGGGACTGGGGAGCAATAGATTGGAAGCCTCTTGGTCAGCGAGGTTGCAAAGAGATCTATGGTTGGTTGACCCCAAGTGGCCCAAAGTCTCTTGCACACATCCTTGTGGAGGGTCCATTCGGTTGGAATTACTTGCCCTTTCCGACTGAGACAATCTGCTATGACGTTCAAGTCGCCTTGGATGAACCTCGTTACTAGGGAGATGTCTTGACCTTTGACCAGATGAGCAGGTCCCTTGCGATCTCGTACAACGTCAGTGAGTGGGTACCTCCTTGTTTGGAGATGTACGCCAAGGCCGTGGTGTTGTCCGAGTTTACTTCCACCACTTTGCCTCGAAGGAGATACTCGAAGCTTTTCAAGGCCAGATGAACTGCCAACAGCTCCTTGCAGTTGATATGCATGCTCCTCTGACTCGAGTTCCACAGACCTGAGCATTCCCGACCGTCCGGACGCATCGGACTTGGGCTGGGGCGCGACGCCCCAGCCCAAGTCCGATGCGTCCGAGAAGAGAACGTGGTGGGGAGTCTGAACAGCCAGGGGAAGACCCTCTCTTAGGTTGATATTGTCCTTCCACCAAGTCAGACAAGACTTTATCTTTCCGGAAATCGGGATCGAGACCGCTTCTAGCGTCTTGTCCTTTTTCCAGTGAAAAGCCAGATGGTATTGAAGAGGACGGAGGTGTAGTCTTCCTAGTGATACAAACTGTTCCAGGGATGACAGCGTCCCTACCAGACTCATCCACTGCCTGACAGAGCAGCGTTCCTTCTTCAGCATCTTCTGGATGGATAGCAGGGCTTGATCTATTCTGGGGGCTGATCGTCTTGTTGTTCAGCAACGTCCTCATCAGATAGTTCCTCATCCGAAAACTGATGAGGAAACGGCAACGGAGTGGGCAACGTCTGGCTCGCTGAGTCCGGTCGCACTGGTGCATGCGTGACGGAGCCGGACGCAACGTCATGGAACTGCTGCACAGTCTGTGAACTGTCAACAACCATGGGTGCGCGAGGACGCACAGCGTCCACCCGAGACTGTCTAGACCGTCTGGGTTGTGCAGTCAACACCATACCGGGTTGTTGAACGTCCTGAACGTCAACAACCACCTCCGAGCGTCGCTTAACGTCAACGTGCGGCTGGCAACCCACACTGGGTCGCATCGGTGGATGAACCACCTCAACTGGTAGACGCGAGAAGGTTACCTCAGCGTCAACAGGGCGCACAACCGACCGCTTGGAAGGTTGTTGGCCAGAAGGTTCAGCAGCAACCTTCTCCGCATTAAAGTCCTCCATCAAGGACGCAAGCTTGGACTGCATGTCTTGCAGCAAAGCCCATTTAGGGTCTACGGGAGCAGGTGCGGCAACAGACGGGGTTAGCGACTGAGGCGGTACCGCTTTCCATCCCTGAAAGCCTTGTTTATGCATGACATAATGTATAGCAAAACTTCAAAGGCTCGTAAGCCAGTTTAAAAGAAGGGAAAGCAAAGGCTGTATCCCCCAAACTCCTCCTGGTGATAAACCAGTCGCCTAGCAAACGTAAAGCTCTCTAGGAGAGCGAGAGAGCACTAGCTTATAAACAACGGCTTCGAAGTAGCTAGGCCTAGTGTAAGCTCTGACGTTTAGGCGAACGAGGAGCAGCGGTTACAAAAAGATCTGGACAAAGATCCTTAAAAATCAGCATGATTTAATTAAAGTCCATAGAGGGCTAAGCAGCTTTAGGCTCCTCTCCGTCTGACAGAGTCCTCAAGGGAATATCAGTAAGAGGGGGAACAGCAACTTCCTCATCTAAAGGAACCTTGTCCGATAATAGCCGAGTCTCAAGCAAGGGAGAGACCTACCGTGGTGGCAATGCTTTACAAGCAGAGTCCACACGCACTGGTGCATTAGTAGCGGACCAGGACGCAACGTCATGTAACTGCTTGACAGTCTATGAACTGTCAACAACAACAGGTGCGAGAGACCAGGACGCAACGTCATGTAACTGCTTGACAGTCTGTGAACTGTCAACAACAACAGGTGCGTGAGGACGCACAGCGTCCACTCGAGACTGCTTTGACTGCCTAGAATGAGCAGTCAAAACGACTCTAGAATGCGGAGGTTGACGCACAGCGTTAAAACAAGTCAACTCCGATTGTTAGCGAACGTCCTGAACGTCAACAGGAGCATCAGCAAGTGGCCTAACGTCCAAATGTGGCTGAAAATCCACACGAGATCGCATCGAGTGTGGTTCTAAACAACCTGATTGACGTGAATTAGCTACGCCAACGTCAACAGGAAGCACAAAGGAACGTTAGGTTGGCTGACAGCCAGGATCTCGATGAGATAAACGGCTAGGCTCAACGGACTAATCGGCAGAATAGTCTTCCATAAGGGAGGCAAGCATATTCTGCATGTCTTGCCGTACAACCCATTAAGGATCCACGGAAATGGTTGCGGTAAGAGACGAGGGTAACGTCTGTGACCGCAACACTTTGCCAACAAAAAAGACTCTCGGAGTCTGTGTTACGCTTTTGTTAGGCGGCGAGCAGTTTTCCGATGACTGCATAGGGTCAGAGCTGTCCTAATGGCTGCAACCAGGACGCTGGACCTGTCCTGAAAGGACTGACTTTCACTTAAGGGCCTCGAAACCTTGTTTCAGGTTTCTTGTGCGAAAAGCCTTCGGATGACGAGGAGAAAATTGTCTCTCTCGCCTTATGGTAGGGGAGATCTTGGTAAGATACACCCGATACCATAGAGGGAAAAGTCTGTTCGCTGATCAAGGCCTCTCGAACCCATAAGTCGTTCGACATTACTTCTCCCCTGGGCTTGGGAGCTTGCAAGAGGTCCCGGACTAGGTGAACGACAGGCACGAACAGACGAACCCTCGGACGCAACACTGTAACACTTTGCGCAATATCACTTTATCACTACGATTTTCTGTTTTGCACTTAATTCACTGAAATCGAAACTTTTACTGATTTCTACCTGAAGCACGCAATTCTACCCTCATCAAAAGGTAGTAAATGCGAAATCAGTCGTATAATGCAAGCACATTAATACCAGCAAAAAAACAGTAAACATCTTTTAAGATAAAAAAAAAAATCAGTGGTTGGGGAAGAGAAGAAACACTAGTTCATTCAAAACTACGTTTACAATCTCTCACCGTACATTGCCTGGGGACGAGAATAAAACTAAAAACGTTTTATCCTTTCTCCCGTACAGAGACTAGGGACGAGAGTAACTCGAGAACGTTACCCGCTTGAACGGAACGTTTTCTCTCCTCTCTCTCCCTCCGTCTCTATCTCTCTCTCTTTCTCTCTTGATTTCGCACCTAAGAGAAGAGCCCAATTACATTTCGTCAAAAAAACATGTTATTTGACCAAAGGAAAAAACTGAAAGGTTTTTCAATTAAAAAGTTCCTTTAAAATAGAATTTAAAACATTTAAGCTTTGAAAGAAGAATGAACAAAACGTCAGAATCGATTTACTCTTTCTGCAAAGTGAAACCGTGATACTCTCTCTCTCTATCGTAACGATAGAGCGCAAACTGCGTAGCATAAATAAACTAAACGTTAGTTCATCTTTGAAAACAGTACGAAGACTATTCAAAGAAATTCTTTCATAAAATATTTATTAAAAATATTCATTTAAAAAGTTTTAAATCATTAGCTCTTTAAAAGCTAAGTACGATTGAAAGGGCTCAACGTTGATTAACTTCGGTTTCCAAGTTAGGACCGCCTACTCTCAGGAAAGGTCGCATATAAACAAAACATTAAAATTTATTTTTTATGTTTATTATAAATGGAAAGTTAATCGAAGAGGCCTAATAAAGGCGGTGAGATATAAAATATATAGAGGAAAATCTATAATTAAATTATAACGTGATAAGATAATTACTAAAAGCCTAAACACACTTCCGTCTAAGGGAAGGGTCGGCCATTTAAAAGTCAAAGAAAGTCCATACTCTCTTTGTCACCAAAAATTAAATCTATCCAAAACGAGTTCAAGATTTAAGATGAAGATAAAACACCTGCACTGTGAAAGCTCAAACCAAAATGAAGTACTTCACCAAATATGTTGAGAAAACTCCAGGTTCTACAGCGAGTAAAAGTACGTCTTGTCGACACGTCGACAGAGAAGAAATTGAGTCTTTGTTTACATTGAGTATGGTATCTGGCCGACAGTTGGCGCTGATGGGCACACCCGCAACCTGTGTAGCGATCGCTGGCGAGTTTTTTGTACAGTTTTTTGTCTGTCGAGCAACAGAGTTGCAGCTATATATTCACCGGGTAAGTATATTTAAAAAATAATAATAATAATAATAATAACAACAATAATAATAAATAATAATTATTATTATGATTTGTCGTTGAAGTAATTTAAATACAATTACATACTGGTGCGATTTTCAAAAGGGAGAACATTCTGTAATTTTGGATGAAGCAATGTGTTACAATTGGATTTACTACTGTAGCTATTACAAAAACACTTTCTATGTTGCATTTCAGGTAATGGCAGTAGCTCTAGCAATTTGCATAGCAACCAACATTTCATGCATGCAAACTGGCTTTATCTTCAAGGAGTAATAGCCGACCACAGTGCCTAGCACCCCCTAATAAAACAATGGTGAATGCAAATCATCTACCTGACCTACCTGGCTTGAGAATCTTGTATATGGTTTCGATGAAGCCTACAATGTTGTTGGCACAGTCGATGAAGAAAGAAGTTGCGACGCAATCCCACGAGTTGGCCACAGTATAAATCTGAAAAAAGCAGTTGAATAAGTATTGCTAAGGATATGAAAGAGGTAAAATAAGTAAAAGATATAAAAACAGAGGTAAAATAAGTATTGTTTATAAAGGTTTAAAGTCTGCTCATGAATGGCAGAGGCAAGGGACAGTGATATTACCCTACCAAGTAGGACAATGCCCTAGAGACTGACCATATATACATGATGATCAGCAACCAAGGCCCCTCTCCACCCAAGCTAGGACCAAGGGGGGCCAGGCATTGGCTGCTGATGACTTTGCAGATAGACCTATTAGCTCCCCCAAACCTCTATCCTTAGCTCACATGGTTGGTGAGGTTGCATCAACCAAAAGAACTAACAAGTTTGAGCGGGACTCAAACCCCAGTCTGGTGATCACCAGTCAAGGACATTACCACATAGGCCACCACAACCCTAAAGGGTACAAAAGATGTAAAATAAATACTATAAAGTATACGAGGTAAAATAAGTGCTATACAGTATATGAGGTCAAATAAGCATTGCAAAGGATATAAAAGAAATAAAATAGGGGTTGTAAATGACAAAAAGAATATACAGTAGAAGTGAAATGAGAACTGTATTGTAAAGAATATACCAGGTAATATTATGTTGAATAAACTATCACTAGACATTAGTTATGCTAGAACAATGAATTGTATTTAGATAGAGTATTTGCAATGGATGGCCCAAGAAGACTACCTTTCTAACTGCAGGGTGAAAACTGCAGTATAACAAAGTTGAGCCAATGGCACAGTAGGATAGAAAAATCAAATGGAACGAATGAACTTGCTAGGGACCAATGAGACTCTATGAAGATACTTATGAAGGGTTAATCCAAGAGTACCTCTTGGAACGGTCACAATTTCAAACCACTAACACTAACAAATTACCAGTGAGCAAGACAAAATAAGTTGTAAATGTTAATAATTATAACAGCAATAATACATTTTACAAATACAAATGTAATAATGCCAAAAGCAGTACAAACTTGAGATTACTGTCAAGTATCCGGCACAATTAAATATCCATCTTTTTATCTACCAAGGCACTCCCACAATTTTGGGGGGTAGCCTTCATCCACACACAGATACACACCCTCCCAGCCTAACAAGGGATTTAGTCAAGTTTGGTTGGTACTGCTAGGGTGCCACAGCCCACCCTTCCTCACTTTACATCACGAATGAAGCTTCATATGCTGAATCCCCTACAGCTGCTACCTCAGCCCTTGTCAGTCACCAAGGCGACCGTAGGAAACAGAATGGCCTATCAGAACTGCGTCACTGAGTATTAACAGGAAACCTACTAATCACAAGCTAGAATGAACATCGTCCAGACCCAGCTCCTCTCACTGCTGGCAACAATACCTCCTAATCTTCTTCCTCTTTCATTTCATCATGACATCAATCCTTGGCCCCAATGGGATGACTCAACTCAAGCCACTTTACTAAACTGTGTCATTACATCATACAAATACCATATCAATCTTGACTCTCTTATGTCAGTCATCTTTACCATTTGCTACTACATATACTGTAGTAATCTATGGGTTAACAAATGGTGTTCCATTCCAAATGCCAACCCCGCTCCCCCTAGATGGCTGAAAAAACTGTAAAGTAAAAACATAAATCTACAGTATATTTCCTTTTCATTATTTTTATAATCAGGGCCCAGTGGCAATTCTAGGACTATGAAAGTGTGTGGCCAGCTCAAGGCGCGCGCGCGCACACACTCTCTCTCTCTCAAGGCAGGTTAAGAAGGCACATAGTTGACTGACATTAACAAATTTAAGAAAGATGGGGGGTATAGGGTAGACTGTAATACTTTAAAGTGTGGATAAATGAATTAATGACGAAGTTACCGGGGTAAAGATGGAATGTGTGCTAGAAAATAAAGTCACATTAAAAAGACTAAATAATACTAGCTTCCAAACGGAATAGAGCCAAACACTGATTCATAAGTGATTTCAATCTCATTTTCTTGTACAATCCCTCTTAAAAGCTTTTGGACGAGTCGCTTGAACCAAATTTATGAATACAATATTCTCTATAGCAACTTAAAAATTATATAATGCTTATTCATTAAAAGATTCGTTCCATCAAGAATTTAGACGAGTTATAGTCACGTTAGAAAGTCTCTGACAAGGAGCTTATCTAATCATTCCTTCTCCTTCCCTACCTATGACAGGTGGGAGGACAGAGTTTATCAAAAAGTATACAGTTATCCATCCTCAAACTACCCCATCAACTACTTACTTACACATTTCTACCTATCCATCTGTTCTGCATAGAGAGAAGAAAGGAAGAGTTAGGTTACCCTTGGTTACCGTGAGATTTTTAACATGATTGTACCTACAGTATAATTGCATACCACTAACGTAAAGCATAAGTCCTCCCCAAATTGTTATGCGTGGCCGCGCATTGCTGTTAGCCCATGTGACTACATTAAAAATAGTTTTAATATCATAAGATTATCATAATGTTGCTAAACAAAAAGAAAGGCTGATACATAAACATTCTTTAGGACTGACTTAATTTTCATACAGTATGTTTAGTGCATCCTAATTCTTCAATTATCATACCTACTGTCAAATTTGTCAACTAAACAGTCTACGTACTCTCAGCATGTGCACTTTCAATAGACAGTACCGCAATGTTCCTCAATCTAGCACTGGTCATTGAATTTCTAAGAAGCACTCATAACTGGAAGAGTGACAGAAATCAACAATAATCTATATAGGCAGTCAAATTCAGCCTTATAGGGACTTGAAAATAACAGGAACTGTGTTATTGATATAGGCTGCATTGACTCTTATAATTATTATTATTATTACCTGCTAAGCTACAACCCTAGTTGGAAAAGAAGGATACTGTAAGCCCAGGGGCTCCAACAGGGATAATATCCCAGTGAGGAAAGGAAACAGGGAAAAATGAAATATTTTAAGAACAGTAACATTAAAATAAATATTTCCTATATAAACTATAAAAACTTTAACAAAACAAGTGGAAGAGAAATAAGATAGAATAGTGTGCCCGAGTGTACCCTCATGAGCAATTTCTTGACCAAAGAGATCTTGTGTTGTAGATCACTTTCGTTGTAGGTAAAAATAAACGGAAATTTATGCTTGCGATTCAAGGTGTCTATTCTTTGTACTTTGAATGTTCTATTACAACTTATGCTACCATAGTTTTGGTTTATGAATTATATATAATCTTCTCAGTTATATCAAACCTCTAAAAAGTCTCCAGCGGCAATCGTAAACTGTGCTTGTGGAGGGAGTTCCGAAGGGTCTTGGTCAGGGAAAGTAGCTTCTTGCAACTGGTTTTCGTTGGTCAGCTGGTTGCTTCCTGTGTGGACCCAGGGATATACACGCAAGGAATTGGGTCCTCGACATCTGCGGCACAGATGTTCCAAAGAAAATAAAACGTTTTTAATTGTCAAGGGAAAATATATCTCACACATTGGCATTACAGTACATATAATAGCTTGTGTATTGATTAATGATGTACATCTCTATACATGCTTCTTTACAAAATGCCAAAATGTTTATTAAGAATATATTACTAGGAATCTAAAACATTACAGGCATGAAATAATCAGACTAATTGACTAAACAGCATAGAAAACCTCAACTTGCATAAAGAACTAATACTAGAAATTATGACAACAACAAATACAGCCGTTTCTAGTCCACTGCAGGACAAGGGCCTCAGACATGTCAATTCATGTCTGGGGTTTGGCCAGTTTTACTCAACACGCTGGCCAAAGTGGATTGTTAATGGTGGGAAATTTTTGTCTGATAGCTCACAGCAAACCAACCTAATAATAGTGGCCCTGACTAGTACTGCTTTGCTGATCATGGGTTACCAAATCCCCCAATCCTCATTTCAAACTCCAAAACTGTAACCTTATCTAAATTAAATAATTTTCATCATTGCAGACTCAGTTTGATGCTACTGTTACTTTATAATATGTGATAAACTATAAGTAGTTCACGCAAATGTGACGTACCGCGTATCCCAGAACCTACATCAACCACAGCTTAAACAGGAATACATACATACATACATATACCAAGGCACTTCCCCCAATTTTGGGGGGTAACCGACATCAAACAAATGAAACAGAAAAGGGGACCTCTCCTCTCTACGTTCCTCCCGGCCTGACAAGGGACTAAACCGAGTTCGGCTGGTACTGCTAGGGGTACCACAGCCCACCCTCCCCCGTTATCGACCAGAGATAAAGCTTCATAACACTGAATCCCCTACTGCTGGTACCTCCGCGGTCATCCAAGGCACTCTGATTTAAGAACTGACTTTCAGGACATAAGTTCTAAAAGTATTAAATCTACTTTGCACTTCAATCAAAAGTACAAGATACCTAACAAATACTTTTGTTTTTAATCTTCTCTTTACCTTACAATACGGGATAAAGGCATTTAACACTTATAACAGCAAAATATAGTTCTGTATGAGAAATTAGTCTGCGAGTTTTCCATCCGAGTTCACTACTGTATATAGCTTAATTTGTAAGACTTGGGATAGTAAATTAAGAAAATTTACTATTAAGAAAATTAACAAATATTAAATGGTGTTATTTCAAGATTAAAGAGTGATTATGCAAAGTTCAAAATCATACAGATTCATGTCATATTACAAAGTATGATATGCTCTTACTATAATTACTAGCTTAAGCTACAACCCTAGTTGAAAAAGCATGGTACTGTAAGTCCAAGGGCTTCAACAGGGAAAAGAGCCCAGCAAGGAAATAAAATACAGAAACATAGACTATGTGCCTGAGGCTATGGCACTACCCTAGACTAGAGAACAATGGTTTGATTTTGCAGTGTCCTTCTCATAGAAGAGCTGCTTACCATTGCTAAAGAATCTCTTCTACCCTTACCAAGAGGAAAGTAACCACTTCTTGAGGGAAGATTTTTTTTTTTATCTTAGTGTTATTAGGTGTATCAGAAAGAGGAGAATGTGTAAAGAACAGGCCAGACCATTCAGTGAATCGTATGTGTAAGCAAAGAAACGATAAGCCATAACCAGAGGGGGATCCAATGTAGTACTGTCTGGCCTGTCAAAGGACCCAATAACTCTCTATTGGGGGTATCTCAATGTTTAGCTGGTGCCTTAGCCAACCTACTACCATATATTTGAACATAATTGGGTCCACTGCAAAGAGTTGAGTTCAACTCATAGGGCTGGATAATCTCCCCCTTTTCATAACAATGACCAACCATACCTGACTTACAACTTTTATTAGATATTTAACAATTGAACTCATCACAATCACTGGCTTCCAATCAATAACACTTTCACACTGTAAATACAAAAAAAAAAAAATTGAACTCCACAGCTGTACTATCATATACTGTAGGATCCTATTTAAAAAATATTCAGAGGCCATCTCTTATTCACAAATAATCTACTATTAATTTTACAAACTGTACATATTCAAAACTTTCACTAATGTGCCATGTTTACAAATTTTCAACCTATGATTTCAACATCTCATATCCTTAAAAATGTCCACAGTCCCTCATTGCAAAGTTTCAAAGACCAATTCATCCATACAAAATTCCTCAAGATAAACCACAAATGCATTAAAAAACTATAAAAAAAATCCTTGGCACAAATTCCAAGATACTACAACGAAACTGAATTTAGAAAAACTACAACCATCACGTCAATGGACACACTTTATAATCCATTAAATGAATACAGTACACCATAGCTCTTTCAAGTAACATTTACATAATTAGCATGACGAAAACCTGTAGAAAGGCCAAGAAATCATGGGAAAAGGGAGAACCACAGTGACCTATCCTTAAAGAAAGTTCCGGAATACAATGTACAAGACAAAAAGGAAGTTGAGAAAAGTCATTTTAAATTTAACTAAACATCATTTCTATGATGACAAGGAAGCCATTCATCTCCAAACTACAGATACTACCGTTAGTTATTGGATCCTTTGACTGGCCAGACAGTACAGGCAAGCCATCACTAATCCGGCAACTTTGGGACCGGGAGGGTGCTGGATTATCCATGTATTATAGGTAGTCATCAACTTACGCCCGATATAGGGACTGATGCGCGTCGTAAGTCGAGAAAGTGAAGTTTCCGAAAATTTATTATGATGCGTCATTATTCGGCAATCGTCTGAGTCATATTTCATCAATATTTTCTTACTGTATATTATTATGATATTTTAATTATAAAATAAATTTTTGAATATACTTACCCGGTGAATATATAGCTGCAACTCTGTTGCTCGACAGACAAAAAACTGTACAAAAAAACTCGCTAGCGATCGCTATACAGGTTGCGGGTGTGCCCATCAGCGCCAACTGTCGGCCAGATACCAAACTCCATGTAAACAAAGACTCAATTTTCTTCTCATCCCACTGCGTCTCTATTGGGGAGGAAGGGAGGGTCGTTTAATTTATATTCACCGGGTAAGTATATTCAAAAATTTATTTTATAATTAAAATATCATTTTTAAATATTTAACTTAGCCGGTGAATATATAGCTGATTCACACCCAGGGTGGTGGGTAGAGACCAGTTAAATATGTTTACATCTTATGAGCTAAGAGTTTTTATTTCATTTTAGAAGTTATCAAAATAACAAAAACAAAATAAATAGGTACCTGGTAAGGAAGTCGACTTAGACGATTACTCTGCCTTTTTAAGTACGTCTTCCTTACTGAGCCTCGCGATCCTCATAGGATGCTGAGCGACTCCTAGGAGCTGAAGTATCAAGGGCTGCAACCCATACAACAGGACCTCATCAAACCCCTAATCTGGGCGCTCTCAAGAAATGACTTTGACCACCCGCCAAATCAACCAGGATGCGAAAGGCTTCTTAGCCTTCCGGACAACCCATAAAAAACAACATTTCAAGAGACAGATTAAAAGGATATGGAATTAGGGAATTGTAGTGGTTGAGCCCTCACCCACTACTGCACTCGCTGCTACGAATGGTCCCAGTGTGTAGCAGTTCTCGTAAAGAGACTGGACATCTTTCAAGTAAAATGACGCGAACACTGACTTGCTTCTCCAATAGGTTGCGTTCATTATACTTTGCAGAGATATATTTTGCTTAAAGGCTACGGAAGTTGTTACAGCTCTAACTTCGTGCGTCTTCACCTTAAGCAAAGTTCGGTCTTCCTCACTCAGATGTGAATGAGCTTCTCGTATTAACAATCTGATAAAGTCTGACCAAGCATTCTTTGACATAGGCAAGGATGGTTTCTTAACTGAACACCATAAAGCTTCAGATTGGCCTCGTAAAGGTTTAGTACGCTTTAAATAGAACTTAAGAGCTCTAACAGGGCATAAGACTCTTTCTAGTTCATTGCCTACGATCTCCGATAAGCTGGGAATATCGAAAGATTTAGGCCAAGGCCGAGAAGGCAGCTCAATTTTGGCTAGAAAACCAAGTTGCAGCGAACAAGTGGCTTTTTCCGACGAAAATCCGATGTTCTTGCTGAAGGCATGAATCTCACTGACTCTTTTAGCCGAGGCTAAGCATACCAGGAAAAGAGTCTTAAGAGTGAGATCTTTCAGGGAGGCTGATTGTAACGGCTCAAACCTGTCTGACATGAGGAATCTTAGTACCACGTCTAAATTCCATCCAGGGGTAGCCAAACGACGCTCCTTGGTGGTCTCAAAAGACTTAAGGAGGTCTTGCAGATCTTTATGTTGGAAAGATCTAAGTCTCTATGCCGGAAGACCGATGCCAACATGCTTCTGTAGCCCTTGATAGTGGGAGCTGAAAGGGATCGTCCTTTTCTCAGGTATAAGAGAAAATCAGCTATTTGAGCTACAGAGGTACTGGTCGAGGATACAGAAACTGACTTGCACCAGTCTCGGAAGACTTCCCACTTCGATTGGTAGACTCTAATGGAAGACGCTCTCCTTGCTCTAGCAATCGCACTGGCTGCCTCCTTCAAAAAGCCTCTAGCTCTCGAGAGTCTTTCGATAGTCTGAAGGCAGTCAGACGAAGAGCGTGGAGGCTTTGGAGTACCTTCTTTACGTGTGGCTGACGTAGAAGGTCTACCCTTAGAGGAAGACTTCTGGGAACGTCTACTAACCATCGAAGTATCTCGGTGAACCATTCTCTCGTGGGCCAGAGGGAAGCAACTAACGTCAACCTTGTCCCTTCGTGAGAGGCGAACTTCTGCAGTACCTTGTTGACAATCTTGAACGGTGGGAATGCGTAGAGATCCAGATGTGACCAATCTAGGAGGAAAGCATCTATATGTATTGCTGCTGGGTCCGGGACTGGAGAGCAATAGATTGGAAGCCTCTTGGTCAGCGAGGTTGCAAAGAGATCTATGGATGGTTTACCCCAAGTGGCCCAAAGTCTCTTGCACACATCCTTGTGGAGGGTCCATTCGGTTGGAATTACTTGCCCTTTCCGACTGAGGCAATCTGCTATGACGTTCAAGTCGCCTTGGATGAACCTCGTTACTAGGGAGATGTCTTGACCTTTTGACCAGATGAGCAGGTCCCTTGCGATCTCGTACAACGTCAGTGAGTGGGTACCTCCTTGTTTGGAGATGTACGCCAAGGCCGTGGTGTTGTCCGAGTTTACTTCCACCACTTTGCCTCGAAGGAGATACTCGAAGCTTTTCAAGGCCAGATGAACTGCCAACAGCTCCTTGCAGTTGATATGCATGCTCCTCTGACTCGAGTTCCACAGACCTGAGCATTCCCGACCGTCCAGTGTCGCGCCCCAGCCCAAGTCCGATGCGTCCGAGAAGAGAACGTGGTGGGGAGTCTGAACAGCCAGGGGAAGACCCTCTCTTAGGTTGATATTGTCCTTCCACCAAGTCAGACAAGACTTTATCTTTCCGGAAATCGGGATCGAGACCGCTTCTAGCGTCTTGTCCTTTTTCCAGTGAAAAGCCAGATGGTATTGAAGAGGACAGAGGTGTAGTCTTCCTAGTGATACAAACTGTTCCAGGGATGACAGCGTCCCCACCAGACTCATCCACAGCCTGACTGAGCAGCGTTCCTTCTTCAGCATCTTCTGGATGGATAGCAGGGCTTGATCTATTCTGGGGGCTGATCGTCTTGTTGTTCAGCAACGTCCTCATCAGATAGTTCCTCATCCGAAAACTGATGAGGAAACGGCAACGGAGTGCGTAACGTCTGGCTCGCTGAGTCCGGTCGCACTGGTGCATGCGTGACGGAGCCGGACGCAACGTCATGGAATTGCTGCACAGTCTGTGAACTGTCAACAACCATGGGTGCGCGAGGACGCACAGCGTCCACCCGAGACTGTCTAGACCGTCTGGGTTGTGCAGTCAACACCATACCGGGTTGCTGAGGTTGATGCACCGCGTCAAAACAAGTCACCTCTGATGGTTGTTGAACGTCCTGAACGTCAACAACCACCTCCGAGCGTCGCTTAACGTCAACGTGCGGCTGGCAACCCACACTGGATCGCATCGGTGGAGGAACCACCTCAACTGGTAGACGCGAGAAGGTTACCTCAGCGTCAACAGGACGCACAACCGACTGGTTGGAAGGTTGTTGGCCAGAAGGTTCGGCAGCAACCTTCTCCGCATTAAAGTCCTCTATCAAGGACGCAAGCTTAGACTGCATGTCTTGCAGCAAAGCCCATTTAGGGTCTACGGGAGCAGGTGCGGCAACAGACGGGGTTAGCGATTGAGGCGGTACCGCTTTCCATCCCTGAAAGCCTTGTTTGTTTATGCATGACATAATTGTACAGCAAAACTTCAAAGGCTCGAGAACAGCTGTGAAGTTGACCTGTAAAAAACTTAGAGCGTCTCCTGGCCAGGCGCCAGGGAGAGTCTACGAGATTTGAGAAGTCTATCTGGGCAGAGGCAGGAACTCCCAAGCCGAGAACTTCTCTCGTGTCATATCAGACTCTCGCTCTATAAATCAGTTTAAAAGAAGGGAAAGCAAAGGCTGTATCCCCCAAACTCCTCCTGGTGATAAACCAGTCGCCTAGCAAACGTAAAGCTCTCTAGGAGAGCGAGAGAGCACTAGCTTATAAACAACGGCTTCGAAGTAGCTAGGCCTAGTGTAAGCTCTGACGTTTAGGCGAACGAGGAGCAGCAGTTACAAAAAGATCCGGACAAAGATCCTTAAAAATCAGCATGATTTAATTAAAGTCCATAGAGGGCTAAGCAGCTTTAGGCTCCTCTCCGTCTGACAGAGTCCTCAAGGGAATATCAGTAGGAGGGGGAACAGCAACTTCCTCATCTAAAGGAACCTTGTCCGATAAAAGCTGAGTCTCAAGCAAGGGAGAGACCTACCGTGGTGGCAATGCTTTACAAGCAGAGTCCACACGCACTGGTGCATTAGTAGCGGACCAGGACGCAACGTCATGTAACTGCTTGACAGTCTGTGAACTGTCAACAACAACAGGTGCGTGAGGACGCACAGCGTCCACTCGAGACTGCTTTGACTGCCTAGACTGAGCAGTCAAAACAACTCTAGAATGCGGAGGTTGACGCACAGCGTCAAAACAAGTCAACTCCGATTGTTAGCGAACGTCCTGAACGTCAACAGGAGCATCAGCAAGTGGCCTAACGTCCAAATGTGGCTGAAAATCCACACGAGACCGCATCGAGTGTGGTTCTAAACAACCTGACTGACGTGACTTAGCTACGCCAACGTCAACAGGATGCACAAAGGAATGTTAGGTTGGCTTAAAGCCAGGATATCGATGAGATAAACGGCTAGACTCAACGGACTAATCGGCAGAATAGTCTTCCATAAGGGAGGCAAGCATATTCTGCATGTCTTGCCGTACAACCCATTAAGGATCCACGGAAATGGTTGCGGTAAGAGACGAGGGTAACGTCTGTGACCGCAACACTTTGCCAACAAAAAAGACTCTCGGAGTCTGTGTTACGCTTTTGTTAGGCGGCGAGCAGTTTTCCGATGACTGCATAGGGTCAGAGCTGTCCTAATGGCTGCAACCAGGACGCTGGACCTGTCCTGAAAGGACTGACTTTCGCTTAAGGGTCTCGAAACCTTGTTACAGGTTTCTTATGCGAAAAGCCTTCGGATGACGAGGAGAAAAACGTCTCTCTCGCCTTATGGTAGGGGAGATCTTGGTAAGATACACCCGATACCATAGAGGGAAACGTCTGTTCGCTGATCAAGGCCTCTCGAACCCATAAGTCGTACGACATTACTTCTCCCCTGGGCTTGGGAGCTTGCAAGAGGTCCCGGACTAGGTGAACGACAGGCACGAACAGACGAACCCTCGGACGCAACACTGTAACACTTTGCGCAATATCACTTTATCACTACGATTTTCTGTTTTGCACTTATTTCACTGAAATCGAAACTTTTACTGATTTCTACCTGAAACACGCAATTCTACCCTCATCAAAAGGTAGTAAATGCGAAATCAGGCGTATAATGCAAGCACATTAATACCAGCAAAAAAAACAGTAAACATCTTTTAAGATAAAAAAATTCAGTGGTTGGGGAAGAGAATAAACACTAGTTCATTAAAACTACGTTTTCAATCTCTCACCGTACATTGCCTGGGGACGAGAATAAAACTAAAAACGTTTTATCCTTTCTCCCCGTACAGAGACTAGGGACGAGAGTAACTCGAGAACGTTACCCGCTTGAACGGAACGTTTTCTCTCCTCTCTCTCCCTCCGTCTCTATATCTCTCTCTCTTTCTCTCTTGATTTCGCACCTAAGAGAAGAGCCCAATTACGTTTCGTCAAAAAAACATGTTATTTGACCAAAGGAAAAAACTGAAAGGTTTTTCAATTAAAAAGTTCCTTTAAAATAGAATTTAAAACATTTAAGCTTTGAAAGAATGAACAAAACGTCAGAATCGATTTACTCTCTCTGCAAAGTGAAACCGTGATACACTCTCTCTCTATCGTAACGATAGAGCGCAAACTGCGTAGCATAAACAAACTAAACGTCAGTTCATCTTTGAAAACAGTACGAAGACTATTCAAAGAAATTCTTTCATAAAATATTTCATTTAAAAAGTTTTAAATCCTTAGCTCTTTAAAAGCTATTTACGATTTAAAGGGCTCAACGTTGATTAACTTCGGTTTCCAAGTTAGGACCGCCTACTCTCAGGAAAGGTCGCATATAAACAAAACATTAAAATTTATTTTTTATGTTTATTATAAATGGAAAGTTAATCGAAGAGGAAAATCTATAATTAATTTATAACGTGATAAGATAATTACTAAAAGCCTAAACACACTTCCGTCTAAGGGAAGGGTCGGCCATTTAAAAGTCAAAGAAAGTCCATACTCTCTTTGTCACTAAAAATTAAATCTATCCAAAACGAGTTCAAGATTTAAGATGAAGATAAAACACCTGCACTGCGAAAGCTCAAACCAGAATATAGTACTTCACCAAAGATGATGGGAAAAACTCCAGGTTTCAACAGCGAGTAAAGTACGTCTTGTCGACACGTCGACAGAGAGAAAATTGAGTCTTTGTTTACATGGAGTTTGGTATCTGGCCGACAGTTGGCGCTGATGGGCACACCCGCAACCTGTATAGCGATCGCTAGCGAGTTTTTTTGTACAGTTTTTTGTCTGTCGAGCAACAGAGTTGCAGCTATATATTCACCGGCTAAGTTAAATATTTAAAAATTCCATTTTCTTGTTTAATAAGATATTCTTATGCTCTATTTCATACACTTCATTTGTGTTCATCATTAGTTATCATCCGAACACCTCACTCTTTCTGTGTAAGACTGTGAGTGTGTGAGACAATGTGTGTGCGAATGCGTACGGGAAGTTCATTTTTAAAGCTTCATGCAGTATTTAATTTCCTATTCATTATTAAGCCTTCATATTTCATTATGCATGATTGTTGTTTATTAAAGCATGTTTGCATTCAATTCTTTTTCAATTTCTTAAGCATTTCAATAATCAACAATTACATTTGGTAGGCCTCAGCTGAACTCATCCGAAATCTCTTCATAAAGAATATTACATCAGTACCAATATGCAATAGTCATAGTACCCATACAGTTTGTTTATAGATTTTATAATTATTTATCACACACACACTCTCTCTCTCTCTCTCTCCCTCTCTCTCTCTCTCTCTCTCTCTCTCTCTCTCTCTCTCTCTCTCTCTCTCCCTCTCTCTATCTCTCTCTCTCTCTCTCTCTCTCTCTCTCTCTCCCTCTCTCTCCCTCTCTCTCTCTCTCTCTCTCTCTCTCTCTCTCTCTCTCTCTCTCTCTCTCTCTCTCTCATTAAATCTTCCCATTTCTTTAGACATTATTAGATAGGATAAAATTAATATTATTAATATTACATAGCCAATACTTGATAAGATATCTGTAGCTGCAAAAGCTAACATACACAGATGCGTTCATTTGTTAGTTACGATCGGTGATGAAACTTGAACAAAGCAGTAATTGTGGTTTTATGTTGCATGTTTAGCAAAAGCATGATATAAAATTGTCTTTACTTGATTTGTTTTGGATTTTTTAGCATACAACAAAAGCTATCCTATGCACTGATGGTTTTGTTATTAATTCAAATTTGCCTTAATTTTTTACCTCGTCCTATCTGAAAGTTTGTCTTATGCAGGGAAATGTAAGGTATGTTTCTGCTTTAATGTGCAGCTAGACTGTTTTCAACAATACACTAAAAACTGTTTTCCTGCTGAAATGAGGGTGCGTCTTGTATTTGTTTACGTTGGAAACAGCGCTGCCAACCGGCCAGTAGCAAAATTAATAGAAAAACAGTACCGCCAACCAAGCGGCCAGTACCAAAAATGATGCCGGTTACCTGATATTTCCGGATTATAGATTGCTAAATTAGTGATGGTTAACCTGTACTATATAAGATCCTTCTTTCTGGTTACAGCTCAATTTTCCTTCGCCTACACATACACAAAATATTCTCCTCTGTCCTCATACACCTGACAACATTGAGATTACCAAAACAGTTCTTATTTGCTCAGGTGGTTAACTACTGCACTGTAATTGGTCAGTTTCTACTTTCCTCTTGGTAAGGGTAGAAGAGACTCTTTAACTATGGTGAGCAGCTCTTCTAAAAAGGACACTTCAAAATCCAACCATTGTTCTCTAGTCTTGGGTAGTGCCATAGCCTTTGTACCATGGTCTTCCACTGTCTTGGGGTAGAGTTCTTTTGCTTGAAGGTACACTCGGGCACACTATCCTATGATATTTCTCTTCCTCTTGTTTTTTTAAGTTTAAATAGTTTACATATGAAGGAATTATTTTAATGTTGTTACTGTTCTTAAAATATTGTATTTTGATTCCTAATTATTTCTCTTACAGTTTCTTTATTTCCTTTCTTCACTGGGCTATTTTCCCTGTTGGAGCCCTTGGGTTTATAACATCTTGCTTTTCCCACTAGGGTTGTAGCTTAGCGAGTAGTAGTAGTAGTAGTAGTAGTAGTAGTAGTAGTAGTAGTAGAAGTAGTAGTAGAAGTAGAAGTAGAAGTAGAAGTAGTAGTAGTAGTAGTAGTAGTAGTAGTAGTAGTAGTAGTAGTAGTAGTAATAATAATAATAATAATAAAAATAATAATAAAGTAAGAGTTAAAAGTTTGACAAAAAACTAGAAGAAAGGAAGCAGAAACCTAAGTGAAATGGAAGGCTAACAATCTGATACTACTATCGGCCAAAAGGGGATATTGTAAATAGCATTTAGTAATGCCTAAAGTAAACAATGTGAGGTGACCTCATGACATTGGTACTTAAACAGAAAAAAATTATCACGGTAATAATCTTTATATAAATTCAAAACTCAAGTAACTTACTTGTTCAGAATAAAGTTTGATGCCATTAACATGAAGAGAGAAAATTCATTCCCCTGACAGGAGTAGCCTCGTCTCGCTATTTCGTGAGCGAGGCGACCCAACCCTGTCCCCGGCACCAGTATGTTAATGCTGGAGGCATCTCTGAAAATCATGCAAATTAACAAGTGTCATTTGGGACAGATAACCTCAGTAGACAATAACATTATATAATTTTTCAAAAGCTACCTAATGATTAAATCATCAAATTCTTATCCACTTCCTCATAATAATAGCAACACTGTAGTGCTTCTAAAGAAAATTATATAAAAATGACTGGCATACAATTGATCACAAAATTCTCTCTAATAAATTTAAAAGTACAGTCATTTGTATTTTTCATGACTATACAAACCCGAGTCCCTTAAAAAGAGCATGATTTCAGCGAAGCTGGAATGGTCGGTACAATTTAATACTTGCAGGTAAGCGGACCACTCACCTATCAGCTGAACACTCACTATTGACCTTAAGCCTGGGATTTACGGTGTAGTCAAGGCAGAAAGTGTACCTTGAATTACCCAGGTTCATAGTCGGCGAAAATACAAATAAAATTTGTTATTTGTTCCTACACAAACCTAGATATTAATCTTTGGTATGGTTGTTTAATTAGTTCATTATGTATGTTGCATAAGATTTTTCATAATTCTGACCATCCTTTACATTCAGACCTTCCTGGACAATTTCATCCTGTTCGTAATACTAGGTAGGCAGTCAATTCTAATAGCCAGGGCCTCTCCATCATGAGGCTCAATACTACACAGTATTATAGAAGTTTTATTCCAGCCGTTACCAAGTTGTGGAATGATCTTCCTAATCGGGTAGTTGAATCAGCAGAACTTCAAAGTTTCAAAGTTGCAGCAAATGTTTTAATGATGAACAGGCTGGCATGTCTTTTTTATAGTTTATATATGACATACCTGTTGTGATGTTGTTAATAGTTTATATATGACATATCTATTTTGACGTTGTTACTGTTTTTAGAATGATTTGTTCTCATCATTTATTTATTTCCTTATTTCCTTTCCTCAATGGGCTATTTTACCCTGTTGGAGCCCTTGGGCTTATAGCATCTTGCTTTTCAACTAGGGTTGTAGCTTGGCTAGTAATAATAATAATAATAATAATAATAGTGTACAATGGCCAGCAAGCGAAAACGACACGCTACTGTCGTGTAGGACAACAAATGACAAGATGTTGAACATGAATAATGAACAGTGCCTTTGAGAAGCAACCGTAAGTCTACCCGTTGAAAAACGGCAATTGGTAGCTGACAAATCAGAATCTACCTAATTATTCAGGATCATTTCATTTGAGACTGTGCTCATGATCATGATAGCCTCGTTCTAGGTCTTGGAATGCCTAGTGTGAGATTGTGAGAGTCCCGTTCGTGATTGTGCGCGTCTCCCACGTGGGCGCCCCGCACAAGAGTGTGAACATCTTGCACGAAAGCATCTTACTTCAAACATGAGCACCTCGCACGAGAGCTTCTTGCTCATGAGTGGGAGTATCTACCACAAAAGTATGAGCATCCTATACGAGAGCGTGAGCATCTCGCACAAGAGCGCGAGCGTCCTGCATGAGAGCAAGAGAGCGTGAATGTCTCGTGCGAAAGCGAGAGCATCTCGCTAGAGAGCGACTAGCACAAAAGTATGCTTTACACGATAGCACGAGCAGTTTGCTCGTGAGCGTAAACATCTATTTCATGATTATGAGCTTAAGCCTCTCGATATGAGCTTTCAGCTCTTGATCAAGTGTGCGTCCAACTCGCGATCCCGATCGTATAGCTTGTGATCTTACCACAAGATACTCATGATCATGATCACAAGTGTCTTGCTTGTGACCGTGAGAGTGTATCGCATGATCGAGAGCTTCATGACCTCTATCGTGGTCACAAGCGTCTCATCGTGAGTGAGTAACTCACGACCACCAGCATGACCACTAGTGCATAGCTCGCGATCACGGCTACAAGACGCTCGTGATCGCCATTATGAGCGTCATGCTCGAGTATGTAGCTCATGATCGTGAGCGTGATTGTGAGCATGAGCTTGATCATGAGCATCCCGATAATGATCACAAGTGTTCAGCTCACGATCATGAGCATCCTCGCTCGCGTCTACGAAAGCGTGTAAATCACGCTCGTGAGTGATCGAGAGCATCTCACAAGCGATCCCGAGAGCGTATTCAAAAGTTGAAGAGACTGGCTTCACAATCATGGCGCTCGTGACCGTGAATGTGACCACAAGCGTCTCGCTTGTAATCACTTGAACGTTCTCAAGAGATATAGACACTGATGTCCTAATCACGGTCACGAGAGTCTTGCTCGCAACCGTGAAACTCACTCTCAAGAGCGTGAACGTGAGTGCACTTGAGAGCGTGAGCGCGGGTCTCACATGCGATCAAGAGCGACTAGCTCATGATCGCAAGTGTCCTCAAAGCTAAAGCAACTAGAGACAAATATGGGTACAAGAACACACGATCAAGAGTGTAACTCAAGAACATGAGCACGATCGTGAACGTGAGCGATCGCGAGCGTCTCACTCCTTAGTGTGAGGACGACCGTGAGTTTCCCGCTTGTGAACATGAACGCAACCGTGAGTGTTATGCTCGCAATGCGAGAGCACGATCCTGAGCGTCTCACTCGTCAGCGTGAGCGCAATCATGTGTTCTCAAAGGTTGAGGAGCGAGTAATATCGTAATCAAGGTCACTATCTCGCTCACGATCATGAATATGTTAATCACGATCATGAGCGTGAGCGGTAACTTGAGCGTCTGGTTCACGATCACAAGTGTCTAGCTCGTGATCATGTCCATAAAATGCTCGTGATCAAGACCATGAGCGTCGTGAGTTCACAACCGTTAGCGTATAACTCACGATCTTGAGCGTGCGCGCAACCTTGCGCAAAAGTTGTGTGAAGACTCTCCCTCGGAAGGGGAAATTTTACACTTGAAGGCGAACCTCCGAGCAGCACTCTCTCTGTTTCTTTCCAAAGAGTTCTATCTTAAAGGCAGGTTAACATGAAAGTTGCTAGCTAAAAAAGCCAAAGCTTAATTCTGAGTTGTCCCCGAAAGGAATTCTCTAATGGGAATCCTGCTGGAGTAATCCCCCGAAGGGAAAACCGAACAGGTGTTCTCCTTCAAGAAGAAGAACGTCGAGGTCACGATCACCTACGATCTCGTGATCGTAACGATTCCTGTGGCAATCAATGATCGTCACAAAAGACGCCCTAATGTGTGTCTAACATCTGGTTGTTGCTAACGACATCCTGACCGACCAGAAAGACAAGCTGATGAGACTCGCCCCTGCGATCATTGAACAGAATGAAATTCTAATCACATTATTGGAATGTCGTAAACGACATCATGATCAACCAGTAAGACAAGGTGATGAGTCTTGCCCCTGCAATCGTTAAGGAGAAGGATGATCCGTCTATTCGGCGATTGTCGAACAAGCCGTTGGATGATGATCGTTCTTGATCCCGCAATCCTCAACAGGCGGAAGCTCCATACGCGCTGAAACATTGCCTGTAGGGAAAGAGAAAATTGCAGAATGTTGGGAGACGACAAGATCGGCTGAAGGCGAGAAGTCTCGTCGTCAGCAGAAGTCGAAGGAAGGGCGAACGGTAGTAGATCTAGTCGACAGCTAAGACATCAGCCACAGCCACCGTCACTAACTTCACCGCCGATGTCGTCATGAAGCGATGAGGAAAAAATAAATAGAGGATTAAAATTTCCTCCCCTCCGAGGGGGAAGAAAAAACCCAACCCGTTAGCAGGAAAGGAAACCCCCTAGAGGAGACATCAGCGCACAGGAATCCTCCGATAACTCGCAGAACAAACATCGACATCTGAAATCGCCACATTATCCTGTAATGGAGCGTCGTTTAGAAACACAAGTCATATCTGTAAAGAAAAGAATGAGCGTAAAGCAATAGCGGTAAATGGTTAAGCCTTGAAGGGAGAGAGAGGAAACGTCCTGTCTCTACCAGCTAAAAGTAAAAAGTGACATGGTTCACTGACCCGTGAGCAGAAATAGGTGGCTGGGTAGCCCCAAGCCACCCCACTACCTAGGTAGGGTTGCCACCTCGCATTTAAAATCTAATGGCTGCCTTCAGGCTGCGCTAGAAGCAATATCCAATAAATAGCGGAAGGTTTGTTAGTATGGGAACAATTCTTCTCTATGGTTCCACTGTATATGATAAGGGATTATTATCATAGCTGTAACATACACTAGGACTGTTGTCTTCCTACTTAAGAGACTTTTATTTACCTACCAGAAGGCCAAACCCCTCTGTAAAATCAGGGAGTTACTATTTCCTTTAGTGATCTTAACACAGAAAAACTAAGTAAATTACATTAGGTTCTCAACTTACAAACATTTGGCGATAAAAACACAAATCCAACTGAAACCAACAAAGATGAGATAAAATAATACTGTAATAAAACAATATTATATTATTTAATACAGCAAAGCAAAATGACATTTGTGATAACCCGGTATCTATTTTGTATGAAACCCAACTATTTTCTGACTTTTGTAGCTGGTAATCATAGGCATGCAAGTCAGGTTAGACCTACCCTAGGTCAAAATTTATGAAAACTGGACTTGAAAACAATTTGATTACAAACAACCTTTTGAGACCAATTAAGTTTGTAAGTTGAGAACCTTTTGTAATGCACAGTTAAAAAGAAGAGCAATTCTCAAGACCCAAAGAACGGAAAAGCGACATTTGCGTACAGACGGTCCGGTGGATACAGTTGGACAATCTGCTCTATGATGGGGCCGTAGCACAGACTTCTTTCTTTCTCTCCAATAGGCGACCAGTCGCGTACAATTTGCCGGATCGTTGACTTGACCTTCTCAACGTCCAAGTCCAAAGTGCTTAAGTCTTGTCCTGCTTCATTCTGTATGGATTTTTATATTTTAAATTAAGATATAAAATTAGAATAATTACTAGTTAGTAGATCTTTAAGTAAACCAATTATCTATATGAGAAAATTTATTGTTGATGCATGCTATTAAAATTACAGGCATCTTTAGCCAGTTCTTAGACACCTGAAAAGTGACGTTCCACTCTTTTTATAAACAGCACAAATTTTGTAGAAAGCTTTTCTGCAACATGATAGAATACCTCAAAGCATATTATGATAATCATAGGGGTACAGGAAATAAAAATTAGTGTAACTCAGACTCAAATATTCAGTTTTGACAAATGACCCACTACAGAATATGCGCAATCTGAAAAAGCATTCTACATAGTTTTTCATGTTTTCCATAACCTGCCAAAGATGCCGGCAGGGTCATACAAATCATAGCAGAGGTGTCATTTCGAAACCTTCATTTTGCACATTTTCGAGGTTTGGGGCACAGGCTAACTTTAAAGTAAGCTACCAGATCTTTGTAACACATTTTCAAGGTAATATAATATAAAACCAGGACAACTTTTAAATAATACTGCAAATCAAAACTTTCCAAAGATTTAGTAATTTTTTCCTAATAGATGTTAAGCATCATAGTCAACACTCTTATTCATATGTTACAATTCTTGAAATAGCAGTGATGTGGGTCATATGTGTCAACAACTTGATGTAATAAATCACATACAGTATTGTAAAAAAAAATGTACCAAACTATTCTTATCCTTCACAGTACTAAACATAAAGGTACCTTCCCTCATGCATACAATAAAATTGCTCAATAGGCCATAACCAAATATCTTCCTACTCGAGACGGTTATGCCATAAGGTTTCTTCAACGAGGGATTAGTTAGATACTTGAAAGTATAAAGTTTAACCAAACCACTGAGCCTAATATGAAAAATTCGGAGATAATTTGTATTTTTCCCAACGATGCAAACCTTAGCTATTTATAGGGGTATTACTTTCGATGAAGCTGAAAGAACGAGCCATTAAAATTTAGCGAGGGTTAACTATCAATCCTGCTAGTTAGCAGGGGATGGGGGGTAGCTTGCTACTCCTCCCACTCACATACCTGAGATTGAGATCACCTTGCTTATAGGTAGGTCTTCAAGGGGGACAGGGTTGGCGGGCAAGTATGTATAAATAGCTAAGGTTTGTATCGTTAGGAACAATACAAATTACCTCTGAATATCATTTGTTCCGTAACTGGAATACAAACCTACGCTATTTATAGAGGTGACTCACCCTTTGGGAGGGTGGATGTCCCTGCCAATCTGGCTTTTGGCCTTACCCAGGGTACTACGTATTGTGCAGCGCTTAGTGTGACATAAGGAAACCCAAACACCTTGCTAAACCTGCTAAGCATGGTCTGCGGCCTACACAAGCTGTGTATGATGAGAAACTAGTAATGTGACTGTCAAGGTAAAAGTTATTCTGTGACTTGCATGGAATAACCGAGGAGACCGAGATATTCCCAATACCACCTCACCAGGGTATGGGGACGCAACAGTATTAGGACAATAATAGGATACACAAGGGAGCAATGGTTTACCTGCAGAGGATTGAGGTCAGCTTGCACAGAGGACCCAGGATGCTGTTTTCCCCGAGAGGGAAGGATGAAGAAAGGAAAAGAGCCAGAGTTTCCCTTTCATTCACTCAGACTAAAATCTGGGTAACCAATGCTCTCAACCATCTGCAACTTATCCAATAAGGAGCTTGATATACTAAACCAGCTGTTGTGAATTGGCGATTCACGCTTTGCCGGACGATGAGGTGACTGTCGAGCAGATGAGCGTTATGAAGCCTGAGCGATTCACGTCTTGGAAGGGGATTGCGTTCCGAAGAAGAGCAACGAGTTAGACTGAAACGTTCTAAGCAATAGCCGAACGCTGGATTGTTAAGTGATAAGCGTGTAAGGGTCGACGAGCTACGAATCACTGAACGAAGAGGTGGGCCGATGATTCACACTAGGGCGATTCACACCGTTGGGCGTTTTACGCTCTGACAGTGATCGACGCGCGAGAACGCTGTCAGGTAGGAGATCGAAGTTCCTGACGCTGACAAGTACGCGATTCTGAACAGCTGGAACAGCATGCAATTGACGAGTCGCAAGCGGTTCACGCGTAGCAGCAGATTTCCTGAGAGGGAGATGGAAGAACAGGCAGCTGTCAAACTTCAAGCGATTCCAGCGTAGCAGGCAAAACACGAGAGGATGAACGAGCAGGCGATTATCGAACTGCAAGGGATTCTCGCGCAGCAGGTGATTTACGAGTGGTTGAACGAGTCGTTAGATGGGCGCGATGGCTAGGCGATCTACAGGCTGATGAGACAGCGGGCAATTCTCCCGTTGAAGGTCAATGGAGAACCTGAGGAACAGGTGAACATCGAGTAGAAGCCTGAACGAGACGGAGAACGCTGCCGATGAACTGCAGCTGGAGCTCAGGCGGAGAAATGTCACCCTCGTGAGGCAACGCATACTCACGAGAAGATCTGGAATGATCCCTTGCAGGCGACGAATGAACCTAAGTTCGTTGAGGAAAAGGCCGATGACGGAAGCGAAGGTAGGGAACCAAAAGAGGCAGGCTGGGCAGGTTCCTTTGAAAAGGAAGACTGCAAAGGCAAGGATGTGAAGAGGCGTCTCTTCGCCAACGGAGCAAGAGCACCTTGAAGGCGAAGAGGACGACGAACACAGCGAGGTCTTCTGCCACAAACCCGACGTTGAACAGCAAGCTGACCATCAGCAGGCCTCTGAAGAGGAGTCTTTATGAGAACCCCTTCACTAGAAAGGGGACCCTCACAGGAGAGACAAGAGATGATGAAGAGAGAAACAAAGTCCAACATCTGGGGAGGAAAACTCTCCATTGGAAGGGAAAGAAATCCAATCACAGGAGGAGGAAGAGCGGTTACAAGCGGTCTCCATCCGAGCCAAAAATAAAGTGAGCTAAATCTCTGGTGTGTGAGTGGGAGCGGTAGCAAGCTACCCCCACCTACCCCCGATAACTAACGGTATGGGTAGTTAACCCTCGCTATAATTTAATGGCTCGTCATTTCAGCTTCGCAGAAAGTAATACCCATAAATAAATAGCGTAGGTTTGTATTCCAGTTACGGAACAAATGATTAATTACTTAATAAATCAATAGCTAATGGTCTGACTCAACTTAATGTTCAGAGACCAATTAGTACAGTACTCTCTTCTAGAGTCTACATACCGGATTTCCTGCTGATCCAATGCTTATTTACAGTTGTCAAAGTTTCATTGTTTTCTTATTTTAACAAATTACTAATTTGTGAGATAGAATTCTGGAAAAAATACATCGAGGATCGATAGATACTAACCCATAGAATGTAACTACCAAGTTTCATGACGAGAGGTTCATGCATAGCGGAGAAGTAAGCAAAAAATGATACAATACACACCAAGGAGCACAAGAACAACCTAAGTGGTGTCTTGACAGGTCTTCAACCTTTAAGAAGTTCATTTAGTTCAATATGATGCTGTGTTCTAATGTAATAACTGCCCTTAAGTACTGTAGTAGTACACAACACCTTAACAGTACAATCAAATTTAGAAGACATCTCTCAATTTGTACTTCTGTCTTCCCATGACGTGAGCTAAAGGTGATCTTGTCTATTATGAAGGACTGAATTCAAGAATTAAGGCTATACTGTATAGCCCAGATCTTGGATCTGAGAGGCTTTTCAGTGACCACGTGCAACTGAGGGAAAACTCTTTCATTACAATATGAAGCCAAAGTTAGAAGAGGCTGGAGAGCAGGATGAAAGGGATGAAGGGGAAAAGGGGTTAAATAGAGTGATATAAGCAAGTGAAACTAGTCGTCGTAGAAGTGCTGTATTGAACCTTTAGTAATGCCTGAAATATTGATGTTAAATAAGGGATGACAACAATTGAACAAAACCAAGGTAAGGAAAGACTAGAAGGAAAAGAGAAAAGAGAACCTAAAGCAATATGGATAGGGCCCGCAGGAATGACAAACAAACTCTCTTGAATGGCTTATAGTGGCATTACAGAATCCCTTCCCAATGGGAAGATACAGCAAGTGATGCTAGTTCTTCCTTACCAAAGGCTCGTGCTGAACGTTTTCAAACATGCTCTCCACTCCCGTGATGATCTGATTGATGATTTCGGCATTGTGCTGGATGCAAACCTTCTGCTTTTTTAGGTGGCTTTTGTATGAGTTCAGAAGCTTTTTATGGTGACTCGGCAGAGACTGTATGAACTCCTCACGTTCCTTCACGTGTTTGAGGGCGCGACCTCTGTAAAAAAAAAAATGAACGTCGAGAAGTCTTAGGGGAAGGAGAGAAAATTGACTGGGTAATAATCTAAATTTGAAAAAGAACTTTAAACTCAGAAATGCCTTTAGATAACTCATTGCAGAAATGTTTCATAATAGAAGCAAACCATTTTATGGTACAAAAAAAGTATCACTCTTACTTAATTTTGAGTTACGGCTTAGCAACTCTGTACCAGTAGATCTTATGTATCTTGAGTATAATTTCAAGTTGATAGGGAAGTGATGACATGCTTGTTTTATGTCATAGATTCAGATTTCTAATAGCTAATTCTATTGCAAGGTTTTCAAAATCTATAGAATGATTTCATAATGATTTACTGTAAATGTGGCAAAAAACTCTATAATGTACTGAATGAGGGAAATAATTGAAAATGAGAGAAAATGACAGTTACATTCAAATAAAACCACTTGACCTCACCTGTACGATCTAAAGGCATGAACAATCCTCTCGAAGTGTGCACGCTCTTGTGCACCAGAATAATCCATGTCGTCCTGAAAAAACATACCGACTCAATAATGCAACAAGAGTAAATGCAGCTCTATCCTATGCCAAACCGTATGCTATCACAGACAACCGCATGTAATGAACTGCCAGTTATCTAAACTTTACTCACTGAGATCTCAAAATAATAAATCTTTACCAGACATCAAAGGCTATCTCGTTTTAGAGCAAAATATAATGAGTTCAACACATTTTTCTCTCTTGAATGTCAGGTATAAATAACAGCAGCATTGTTATCTGTAAAATATGGTAATTGGGAGCTATAAAGAGATTTTTTGAACTATTAAAAGTGTGTAACCTTTAAAAGCTATTGTGGAACTTGAACTTCATCATTCTGAATTAATTTTTTTTTTAAATCAAACAATCAAAATCTAGGGATGATTAAAAGTTATATTACCTATACTCTAAATTATGGAATGCTGTATGTGTGCTTTTTCAATTTTAATAAGAGGCACAAAACTACCCTTCGATTTGCAGGAAATCATGTTACGTTACCTCTGCTTATACTGTATATATACACAGACAGAGAGAGAGAGAGAGAGAGAGAGAGAGAGAGAGAGAGAGAGAGAGAGAGAGAGAGAGAGAGAGAGAGAGAGAGAGAGAGAGAGAGACGCCAATGTAAAAGTAATAAAAATTTCAATGCAATTTTGACTAGATAACCAATACTAATTAATTCATACAGTACTGTAGTGAATCACCTTAATTTTCACTTACACAAACATGAAAAATTACGAAACAATTCTTAGTTTTCCTAACTAATATAAACCTGTAGTTATTCATCGGGATCATCCCTTCGGCAAAGCTGAAACTAGCCATAAGACTTTTTAGCGAGGTGGAACTACCCTACTGCTAGTTAACGGTAGGGGGTAGGAGGGAGACACAGGGTTCCAGGCCACCCCTTTCACACACCCGTGTATTCTGATCACTTTTTGATTGCAGACAGGACTTATCGGGGACAGGTGTTGGCGGGAAAATTAGTATAAATAACTAAAGGTAAGTATTACAGTACTTAGGATAAATAAAATCATTTCCAAATTTGTCATTTGTTCCTTCACTAACAAACCGTACATTATTTATAGGGATGACTCACCCTTAGGAGGGTGGAAGTCCTGACCAACTGGCTGGTCTTTGACCCGGGGTTTTCCATACATGCTCTGCGCATAACAGAGAAAAACCCTAACACCTCACTAAACTAGGAATGCAAAGCACAGTTAGTGGCCTGAGCAATTCTGGTGAATGTGTGATGCTACCAGTGTGACTAGTCTAAGGAAAACATTCTCAGAAACATGACAAATTCGAAGATAATTTGTATTTTTCCTAACCATACAAACCTTAGCTATTTACAGAGGGGTTACCTTTTAGCGCAGCTAAAATGGCGAACCATTAGAATTTAACGAGGGTGTATTACCCCCGCGCTAGTTAGCGGGGGGGTAGGGGAGTGGTAGCTAGCTACCCCTCCCCCCCCCCCCCTCACACAGATGAATGCTCACTTTCACTTAGAGGTAGGACTTGTCCTGGGGGACAGGGCTGGCGGGCAAATATGTGTAAATAGCTAAGGTTTGTATGGTTAGGAAAAATACAAATTATCTTCGAATTTGTCATTTGTTCCGTAACCGAAATACAAACCACGCTATTTACAGAGGGTGACTTACCCCTTAGGTAAGGTGGAAAGTCCCCAGCCATACTGGCTTTGGCTTTACCCGGGGACTCAGAATCCGAGTGAGTCGCACTCGAGAAAAGGAGTCCCTGCACCTCACAAGTTCCTTGCTCCGCAAGGAACCATGTGGCCTACGTAAGCTTGTGTGTGAAGGAAGAAGTGTGACCCGTCCTAGGCAGTTGACCTGGAGTTCCAGAAGGAACTCTGGGTTAGGACGTTCCCAATACCACCTCGTCAGGGTATGGGGGACGCGACAGTATTGACTCAATACTCGGAACACAAGGAAGCATGGTTTACCTGCAGAGGTTCGAGGTCAGCTATGCAGAGACCAGGATGCTGCTTCCCCGTAGAGGGGATGATGAAGAAAGAAGTAAGGGCCAGACATACTTCTTTCGTTCATGCAGACTAAAACCTGATAACAATGCCCTCAACCTTCTGCTACCTGTCCAAAAAGGAGCCTGAGGTTAGACCAGCTGTTGTGTAGCCACCACAGAGCGATAGAAAACGTATCGAGACTCCTGTGGGTCACGACCTGCAGGAAGCGGGCTGCGAAGGTCATTAGACGCTTCCAGACTCCAGCTTGTAGCACCTGCGTCACAGAGTAGTATTACTCGAAGGCGAGGGACGTTGCGATGTATCCAACATCGTGCTGTAGGGCGACGTAACGGGGGAGGGTCTGGAGACAGGTCGAGATGAATGTCCTTGAGTCCGGGCTGAAGAGGTATACTGGTGACTCTCCCCCATGTCCTCCTTGTGCTCCCAAATTGGCTGCAACTGAGGACAAACTGCAGCTGTTCCCAGCGCTAACCTCTCGATTCCTTTACTGGCAAGAAAGAGAAGGTCTTGGGACATCAGATACAGAATGGAGACTCGAAATCTTGAATGAATCGGACCGAAGGGCCGGGACCCCCAGATTCTGAGTCTAGCCAACAACTCAGGAGCGAGCCTGAATGTTGCCTTCCCCTCTTCCTTAGAAAGGGGGGAGTCGTAAGAGACCAAGAAGATTGCTTACACACTGGCCGTGGCCAGAGTGAGCAGGAGACCCAAGGCGGAATACAATCCGAGGCCTGTCGTAAAGGGTCTTGAGAAGATCTCTTAAAGGACTAAAAGTCCGAGCCATGCTCCAAGTTGGAGGTCTTCCTCCGACTAGGGCAGGGACGATCGTAGTTTCGCATGAGAGAGGATAGATCCAGCGGGCAGGAAAAAGTTATTCCTTTAAGCCTGAAGGTCAGGGAAAGGCTGAGCGACAGGCTTCATTGCCGAGAGCGGAAAGGAGTTTCCTCCCGCCGAAAGGCAATAAGACCGTTATTGCTGGAGAAGAGGCCTCAAGGGAAGAGGTATATCTCCCACGGCACCAACCACCTTAGAGACTTCACTTTGCCTGGGAGACCCCTGTGGATGACTATCGCAGATGACGCGACCTCCGTACCGCGACTGTAGCGGGTTGTCTCTTCTTGAGGAGGAGGCGTAGTGTCTCCAGGCATGAAGCCGAAGCGACGCCCCGGTTCGGGAGAGATGTCGCAGTGTGGTTGCTTGAGTAGTCTGCGCCGTGGGAGAAGCTCTCCCAGGAATTCCGTCAGGGGAAGCAGAGGGTCCAGAAACCGTTCTGCGCATAGTCCCAGTGGAGCTCTCCCATTGAAAGGTTGACAGACAACCTGGTCTTGTTGAGACCCATTGTCCACAGACAAAAAGGAGGGAAGACGCAGGCGTCAAAGTTGTCCCACCATCACCGGAATGCATCTTGCCAGAGTCTCGGGGTCTGAGACTGGGGGGAAGAATAGCGGAAGCTTGAAGTTCCAAGCTGTCGCGATCAGGTCCCCCAGACCAGTACTTGCTGGTTACCCAAGGTCAAAGACCCCCAGGTACACTCTCTCTACGAGGCTCTGCTCGGATAGTCTGAGAGAACATTCCCCTGCCTGGAATGAGAGAGCCGATGGTGGTATTGAGAGAATCTCAATCATCCCGGTATCTCTACTGCAAGATGTGAAGGTGTGAAAATGCGTCCCCTGCTGGTTAGAATACGCCAGAATCATGAAGTCGACGCGCACGGGGCGACTCGGCAGGAGCTGTAGGATCTGTAGAGGGGCCAGACTAAGGCCCCTAAGCCTGCCTGAATGATGGAGAGGTATCCTTCAGGTCTTGACCATAGGCGTGGACCGGAACATGGCCCCCCCTTTCCTTTGACGAGTCCGAGAACAGCATCAAGAATGTGGGGAATCAAGAGGCTCCATAGGTCAACACCCCTTGCAAGTCTAATAGTTACGCTGGTTCCATAGGGGCCAGGAAGTCCGGTTAAACATTGCCTGAAGCCACCGGAACTTGGATCGCCCCACATGGAACTTATCCTAAGGCGACCGTTCGGACTATAGACGGGTCAATGAGGAAAGGAGAACTAGGAAACGTTCCAAGGTAGGGCTGAAAGCTCTGCTTGACTGAGAACAGGTACTGCGACTCTCCTCAGTCTTGCCACAGTCAACCGAAAGGAAGGCTCGGAGGATGTGGTAACAGAATCTGGCGTCCCCAGGTGGTCACCCATCCAAGTACCGACGTTGCTTAACCTCGCTGGACGGACGAGAAGCGGGGTTTCCAACGTGGTAAGGCCGTTGACTCAATATCATGGCCAGATACTCCAGATGTTGAGGCAGAGGAAGAGAAGGCTCCAAGCAAAATACCATGAGCCCACACTCATGGTAAGCATCCGGAAGCTTGTTCCGGCGCTGAAGAAGGTCGAACCCGAGCCTACCGGAGTTGACCAGCCCTCCAAACAGCAGAGGAGGCGGAAGCCTGCACCTGAGCGGCCAAGAGGAAGGCAGGGAGAGTTCTCTGGGGAAACAAACCTGCCATGCCACGGCGGGATAGCCACACTGCATCATAAGCAGGAATACTTGCAGTCTAGGCTGAATTCAACGAGCACCCTGGAAGATGGATGGAATGGAAACTGAAAGTACCCGTCCTTCCGATCCAGGGTTTAAGGAGTCCTGTCACCTCGTTACCAGTCTGATCGATTCTGCTGGTCTACGCTGGCCGAAGTTTGTTCGACAAACTTGATCAGGGCTGAGAGGTCGACTACGGACATCATCTCTCAGATCCTTCCTTACAAGAAAGGATCGACTGAGGAGGCCGGAGGTGAAGCCGTCGATGATCCTAAGGAAGACCTTCGCCTAAGGTATGGATCATTCTGCCCAACCGGGCAACTCTGCTGACGCTATGGCATAGAGGTTCAGAGACACTGAATTCGCTGACAGAGACGGCAGGCGCGATATCCTTGGCTGATCACAGAGATTGTGCGGGAATGGGCATCGGGAAGCTGTCATTCGGATGAGTAACCTTAAGGATCCTCCCAGCGAAAAACCTGCAATCCTAGAGTTCGTGAACTCCTTTTAGGACTATGCCCCCCCGGGGGAGTCTCCCGTGCCATCTGTTCCTGACAGGAGGAAACTGCAATTGGACACCTTGTCCCAGTTGTCGTAGCCGATAACTTAGGCCGACGTGGTTGAAAGAAAAGGGCGCTGGAGCCCTGCAGAGTCTGGAAGAAAGCGCCTTGGAGGAGTGTAAACGGAAGTCGATTTCCTCCGCACAGCCGCTGTCTAAGTCTCTGTCCTTGGGCACAAACAAACTCTTCTCAAGGATGGAAGGGTGTCTGAGGTCGTCGACCTCCACAGATGAGACACCCGAAGGAAGCCCTCAGTCAGCGCATCCAGATGGTACAACATCGAGCTTGTCCGCAAGTTAGATACTTAACGACGAAAGGCCAAGGTGCCTGAGCTCGAGAGGAGGAAAGTACCCATGATCTTTCTGAAGCTTCCTTGAACCAAACCTCGGGCCGTAACCGAGGAGGGAAAGAACCTGGTAAGCTCCCAGAGGAAGGGGTAAGCAGTCACCCCTTGTCCGATGGAGAAATCTCGAACGGAAAGCCCCCCCCGCCAAAAATCCTTCCAGGGAACGACGGGGAAGGGCTAACCCAGGTTCAGGAAAGAGGAGTGTTGCTCAGATCTCCCTTAAGTTTCTCCTATTCTTGCAAGTGCCATGCTCTGTGTTTACGGGGTGAGGCCTTGTTCTGGAAATACGCTCCAGAAGAACTCGCCAGGCTCGCCATGCTGCGAAAACCCCATTGGGAATCGTGGTCGCAATCGCCCTGGAGCTCGCGCGACGGTAATTCAAAGATTTTCGCGTGGGCGAACGTGGAAGCGCCCATGCGCGGTAACGCAAACGAAGGTGAGCGAAGGAGCGCAGAAGGAGGGCGAGCGTGGTAGGAAGGGCGAGAGCTGGTGGTCGGCGAGCGATAACCCATAGACAAGCAATGGATACTGCAAGAAATAAGCCGACGTTTGTGCGAAGAAACACTGTAGGTTCGCGCGACGGAACACCATCCGTCCGCGCGATGGAAAACCGTTGGTTCGCGCGTGGGGGAACATTGGAGAGCATGGGCGCGGACGCGCATGAGCGTAAACGTGCAGGCACGTGGGCGTGTGGGCGCGCAGGCGAATGGTCACGCAGGCGCACAGGCGAGTGGTCGCGCGGGCGAGCGGGCGAACGGTCGTGAGGGTGGGCAGGGGGATGAGCGCGAGTCCGAGGCGGCGAACACAAGCGTTAGCGCGATGGCGAGGAAACACGCTGCCGCGTGGGCGAGGAAGACCGCTGGCGATATGGATCAACAAGCGATCGGTGGTGAGCTGGTGAGCGCTAACGCACAGGTTGGCGATGGCGCGTTGTGTTATACCGACGCGATGGTCGAGCAGCATGCGCAGGTGAGCGATCGTGCATTGCCGAGCGATCGCGAGCAGCATGTGCAGGAGGGCGATCGCGCGATGGTGATCAGCATGCGCAGGGTCGCGCGATGGTGATCAGTATGCGCAGGATCGCGCGATGGTGATCAGCATGCCAGGGTCGCGCGATGGCGAGCAGCCTCTGCAGGTGGGCGATCGCGCGATGGCGAGCAGCATCCGCAGTTGAGGGTCGCGCGATGGCGAGCAGCATCCGCAGGGTAGACGATAGCGCGATGGTGATCAGCATGCTCAGGGTCGCACGATGGTGATCAGCATCCGCAGGTGTGCGGTCGCGCGATGGCGATCAGCATCCGCAGTTGAGGGTCGCGCGATGGCGATCAGCATCCGCAGTTGAGGGTCGCGCGATGGCGATCAGCATCCGCAGTTGAGGGTCGCGCGATGGCGATCAGCATCCGCAGTTGAGGGTCGCGCGATGGCGATCAGCATCCGCAGTTGAGGGTCGCGCGATGGCGATCAGCATCCGCAGTTGAGGGTCGCGCGATGGCGATCAGCATCCGCAGTTGAGGGTCGCGCGATGGCGATCAGCATCCGCAGTTGAGGGTCGCGCGATGGCGATCAGCATCCGCAGTTGAAGGTCGCGCAAAGGCGATCATCATCCGCAGTTGAGGGTCGCGCGATGGCGATCAGCATCCGCAGTTGAGGGTCGCGCAATGGCGATCAGCATGCGCAGGTGAGCTAGTAGCTGGCGAACCATGTTCCTTCAGAAGTGTTGGAGAACGTTGGCGTGCTGGCTGTAACACACGCGGGTGATCCGGAGATCGCCGAGAGACAGGTGATCGCTGGCGAGCTGATAATCGCTGACGAGCAGAAGGCTACGCGTGGAAGCCTGCATATAGAAGAAGAGTCCTTGACCCCGACCTAAACCGAAGTTCTAGATCGCGAGGGCGAATGTGGGCGCACAGGGCGCGTAACAGGAACCAACAGGAACAGCAGGGATGATCATCATGAAAGCGCTGACGAACAGGAGAGCGCTGATGAGCAGAAGAGCGCCTGTGCGCTAACACTGAGCAGGAGCAGGAGAGAACACTGCAGAAGGGCGCGCAGGGAAACCCCGACACGCAAGGGAAGAACCCCCGTGGGAGGCAACCCTTTGCCCCGAAGGGATCGTTGTCCGCCGGGAGACTGATGTACGTCGGAAGACCGCTGTCCGTCGGGAAGACCGTTGTCCGTCGGGAAGACCGTTGCCCGTCGGAAGACTAGATCAGACTGCTGTCCATCTGCACCAAGGCGGAAGATCGAGAAAAAGGAGTTGTAGGCTGTAAACGGAGATTCAAAAAGGCGCCTCAAGCACCCTTATAGGGAGATGAGAGGCCCTTACGACGAGGCGGACGGTGGGCCTTACGGCGAGGGAGGCCAACAGCAACAGAAGAAACCTCCGAAGAGGAGTCTCTATGAGTGTACTTTCTCGCGAACGAAAGAGAAACACTTCGTAGAAGAGACTGGTCAACCAGTGACCTAAAAGGAGCAATCCTCCGAAGAGGAGCTCCTGCAATTGCCCAGCCCCTTGAGCGAAACTGCAGGTGTGACCGCTCAGCACCAAGAGCATAGTCGCACGAAAAAAAGGCAAGAGAAGAACCCCCCAAAAGGGGAAAAACTCAAGCCTGGACAGGAAAAACTTCCCTCGGAAGGAAAGTTGCCCGCCCAAGGAGGCAAGCCTCCTGAGAGTTCTAAAATGAACTGGAGAGCTGTCCGTCGTCACGGGAGTACTTCCAGTAGAAGGAGACACGCCCCTGACGAAAATACAAGGGGGGAGGCAGCAACAGCCGAATCCCCAGGACTCAACAAGACAGCTCACACCGTTGCCATATTACAGAAACGAACTAGATCGGTAACTGTAAAAAAATAAAACAAATAATATTAGTACACATTCATTCCCCCGGGAAGGCTCCGAAGAGGAATCCTGAGGGAAAGGAAACAAGAATTACACAACAGGCACGTGCCCTCACAACCACTTACACTCACGGAAGGAGAGCTGTAACCAAAACAGAATTATAACAATTATAATTATGTAACTATGTAATTATGTAATTTAAAAATGAATGAACACTAAAGAAAGAACGAAAACCCCGAAAGGAATCGTTCTACAAGCTGAAAAACAAAAAACAACTACAATTAGATTCATAACTAATTGAGACAAACGTACGGCGTAGCAACCCCCCCACACGGAAAGGAAGCTACAAGGGCGTAGTAACACGTAGTAAAAGGGTGAACGACCTCAAGAGAGAGAGAGAGAAAGACATAAGTCAAACTCGATCGCCACCCATAAAATTACGCCGTGGTGGCCTAACTGCCGAGGACTCCACGTAGATATCGTACACTACACACAAAACTCTGAAAAGGAAACTTACTTATTTCTATACTCAAATATATATACAAACATGAAAACATGTTTACATATATATTGAGTAAATGAAAAGTAAGCGATTAAGTAAAGACAAAACAAACAATGGCTGCCAAGAGAGGACCAAGACAGAGACGTTTGTCACAGTCCGAGCCAAAAGTGAAAGTGAGCATTCATCTGTGTGTGAGGGGGGGAGGGGTAGCTAGCTACCACTCCCCTACCCCCCCGCTAACTAGCGCGGGGGTAATACACCCTCGTTAAATCCTAATGGCTCGCCATTTCAGCTGCGCTAAAAGGTAACCCCTCTGTAAATAGCGTGGTTTGTATTTCGGTTACGGAACAAATAGAAATTTTAGAAGTAACTCAATCCTACCTTGCTAGGGGGGTATGTAGAAGCAACAAGTATATCTATCTATACCAGGTTACAAAAGGGAAAGGTTATATCTGCTGACAGTGGAGGCCAGCTTTCCAGAATACCGTAAGAGCTGTTATCTCATGGGGGGAAGACGAAAGAAAGAAAGAGCCAGTCATTTCTTGACAATCATCTCAGGTTTATTCATGATTAACTCTGCCCTCCTCATCTGCTACTTGTCCATCAAGGAGCTTGAGGCATTATAAACCATTTATTTTGTAGCCACCACAAGTAAACGAACAGCAAGCTTGTGAATAGCGAGCAAGTGCAATGGTCAGCTGTCAAACGGCGAGCTGGTGAACAGCGAGCCAACGAACGATGAGCTGGTGAACAGCGAGCCAACGAACGATGAGCTGGTGAACAGCGAGCCAACGAACGATGAGCTGGTGAACAGCGAGCCAACGAACGATGAGCTGGTGAACAGCGAGCCAACGAACGATGAGCTGGTGAACGTTGATCGGTAGGGTCGGTAAGTTGTCAACCGGTAATCGGTGAGCTGATGAACGGCACTCGGTGAATTGGCAAAGGTTGGAGACCAACGAACGACAAGTTAAGAGAGTGGAGAGCCAAAGAAAACAGGACTAGCTGCAGTGTTGTCAGGAGAAAGTCCAGGAACAGGCAAAGGTCGAGGGCCGGAAGACGACTGCAAGAATGAGGCGCCTTTTCACCGATAGTGAAGGACCACATCTAAGGCAAAGCCGAGGGCGAGCTGTGTGTCGAAGATGCCCTCTAGTGGCTGGGGGATCAGCAAGCTGACGTTTAGAAGCAGCAGTCCTCTGCAGAGGAGTCTCTATGAGTGAACTCCCCCAAGGGGGAAAAACACTCACAGCATAGACTGAAGAAAGATTAAGTTCCCCTCTTGAAGGATGAAAAGGAATGGGGGGAACAGAGTCGGCAGCAACAGATAGAGAGTCTGAATGTGCAGGGGCATCGGCAGCAGCCACAGAAGACGTCTCAGACACTACCGCATCGACAAACGACAGACGATCTAACTATGAAGTCGACGACGGCTGCGCACTAGCACCACAAATGATGAAGCGCAGCTAGAGTCCTTGGAGGGAGGACCCGGAAGCCCCAAGGACGACCACACCTGTACAAAAGGAGACAGAGACAAGGCCTCACCTGGGGGGAGGGGTGGGGCCGCTTCACTAGAGGAAGCAACACCATCTCTCGAGAACCGGGGTTGGCCGTAAACTAAAGGGTGTACACTACTACTCGACTCTCTCCAGGAAGAGACCAAACGAGCAGGAGCTTTGGAGGAAGATCGGGTAGTGGAAGGAGAGGTCTTGGGATTTTCTTCTTTCGAAGAAACCTTCGAAGGAGTTAAATCCCGCTTTGACTTCTTCTTCTGCCATCGCCCTAACCTTTCCCACTGGGAGGCAGACCACTCCTGACACTCACTACAACTGTTACCACAATCACACTGTTCACCTCTGCAGGCGGGACAAAGGGTGTGGCGATCAGTGTCCACGGCCAACATGAAGGTTCCGCAGGGCCGACCTTCAAGTCCAGGGAAAGTACTCATGGTCGCAGAAGTCAACACACACACACACTAATGAAAAAGCACAAACAAAAGCATTAATGGCAGTCCAAATAGACGAAGGATGAAGGGCGGCAAAGACCGTACACTATCCGAGCCAAAAGCAAAGTGAGCTAAATCACTGGTGTGTGAGCAGGAGCGGTAGGATGCTAACTCCCCCTACCCCGCTAACTAACGGAATGGGTGGTTAACCCTCGCTAAAATTTTAATGGCTCGTCCTTTCAGCTTCACCGAAAGTAATACTGTAACCCCCATAAATAGCGTTGGTTTGTATTACAGTTACAGAACAAAACTATGTTTTATTTCCATCTGATACAAGATAGCGCCTACACTAGTAGTCGTGCTTGCATAGTATATGCCGTAGGTTTCTTTGTATAGTTACGAGCCGTAGGTTTCTTTGTATAATTACGAGTAAAGGTTTCCTTGTACAATTACGAGCCGCAAGTTTCTTTGTACAGTTACGAGCGGTAGGTTTCTTTGTACAGATACGAGCCGTAGGTTTCTTTGTAGAATTACGAGCTGTAGGTTTCTTTGTACAGTAAGATCATTGGTTTTTACTTTACTATACACTAGCAAAATATTCTTAAAAGTTTTTACCAACATAATTACTATATCACTACTATAGCTACCTTCAACCATATAACCTATCTCAACAGTTAAGAATACATTGTATACATTCTATTGTAATAATCCCCTTTTCAATCTTTAGTTTTGATATTCATGACACTCAAACTTCTTAAGAACAGTTCACAAAATTCCCAATAGGTGGTTCTCCTCTCCAAAGTTTGATATCTGACTATCTGTATTATCAATCCTGGGGCCATTTGTAATTCCCAATCAAAGAGGGTTTTGCTGGCAAGCAACATTTTCCCGGCCAATGTCCTTACCTCACCATCTACTACACAAACTTCACACCTTCTACTATTACCTCCTCGCAGACTGCATCACACATTTGAAATAGTTCTTCTTTAATTGGCATTTAAGAAAGATTTTTGTATTGACATCATTTCTCTATTATAGGAATTTTTAACAGATTTGATGGTGTTATTCATTGGAAATATGTATTTCTTATGTTTTACCATCGGATTAAACTAAGAAATACATCTGAAAAACCCAGTTTCCATAAGTGAATCCAGTTGGGAAGCATACACAGGGTTGAGACTTATTCTTAAAGTATGGTAAGAATACAGTGGTCTAAGGGGGGGGGGGGGTCACTGGTAGCTAAGTAGGTAAGCGTACATCTTCTAGGTTAGGTTAGAGAAGGACAGGGCTTGTAGGTTAGGTTAAGTGTTCTCGTGCAATGGTTTTGCATAATAACGGACACAGTTACTGTAGTATAGCGGCCACGTCTTACGGACAGCCAGAAAACCGGAAGAAAAATCCCATTCAGCTATGCCTGCGGGAAGACTTGGCTGCTGATATACCAAGGCTCCCAATTTTCTTTATAGGGTTAATGTTGTTTATCTTTGTCTGAAATACAATATTATGAAATTAGTTTTACAATTTGGAAAATACCACAAGGTTGAGACAAAGTCTAAGAATATACTAAAGATACAACAGTGTATGAGGAGAATATAAGGGGGCATAGCCTCTCCGCCCCAGAAAGTATGTATGGATACGGCTCCTAGGTTAGGTTAGGTGGGGAACCTTCAGTAAGATGGTGTTCTTGTGTTTGTTTACCTTTCAAAATGAGGGTTTTCAGTCATAACTTTTGGAATTTTACATCATCTAAAATTTAGAAAATATGGATTTTCCAAATTATTTGCATTAGAACTAATCCAATTATAAATTCACCAGGAACTTCACTTATTCTCCTCATTAGGAATATTGAGCTTTAGTGAATATTTACCCATAGTTATTAGCCAACCAAGTCAATCCTAACCAACTCGGGCACGCTATTCTATCTTATTTTTCTTCTTGTTTTTTTTTTCTCGGGCACCCTATTCTATCTTATTTTTCTACTTTTTTTTTTTAAGTTTTTATACTTTATATGTGAAGAATAAATTATTATTTTTATTATTCATGAAATATCATATTTTGATTGTTTATACTTCTTTCGTAGTTTATTTATTTCCTTGTTTCCTCTCCTCACTGGGCTATTTTCCCCTGTTGGAGCCTTTGCGCTTATAAATTCTTGCTTGTCCAACTAGGGTTATAGCCTGGCTTGTAATAATAATAATAATAATAATAATAATAATAATAATAATAATAATAACTACAAAGTCTCCAATTTGAACAATTCAAATTTCCCCCAAAGTATTTCCATCTGAATCTTTCAAAATTCCCTAAAATACACCAGGAGCTCCTCTTACTTTCTTGACTAGGAATATTGTACAACGGTAAATCTATAGCATAAGGCTACTGTATACCCCGACCTGTAATGCTACTGCCGTAGGATAGGATAGGTCCGGCATTGGGGCTGAGAAAGCCAATCAGTATAGAAGGTAAGGCTAAGGTTGGAACCAAAGAATAGAGTAACAAACTAAATGCTAGGGTAAAACTATAGTTATAGACAGGACATTTTGAACAACCCAAAACACCTGGGTTCCCACTGGAAGTTTCCCATTATCAGCGGATATAGATTTTATATATGTATATGTACGTATGTGTGTATATGTATGTGTGTTTGTATATATATGGATGTATATGTACAGGGTGTTTCAAAGTTTTTTATATCATTTGAGATGTAAATATCACAGAAACTACATGATCAAGGCAAATGAAACTAACAAGGTTAATGCTGAACATCATAAGATTTATTCCTGCAAATCTGAATGAGATATTCAAAGGCATGTGGATTCCATGAACGATTTCACAAATGTTCAATATGCGCACCGCTTGAGACATGGCACACGTCGTCGGTAGTCCAGCTCTTCCCGGATCCTTTTGCCCATAACAGACAGTCTTCCTCTTTGAACTTTTTGTAATCGTTCATGGAATCCACATGCCTTTGAATATCTCATTCAGATTTGGAGGAATAAATCTTATGATGTTCAGCATTAACCCTGTTTAGTTTCATCTGCCTTGATCATGTAGTTTCTGTGATATTTACATCTCAAATGATATCAAATTTTTTTAAACACCTTGTATGTATGTATATATACATACATATATATATATATATATATATATATATATATATATATATATATATATATATATATTATATATATATATATATATATGTGTGTGTGTGTATATTATATATATATATATATATATATATATATATATATATATATATATATATATATATATATATATATATTTCTTGGGGTGTATGTATGATAGCGGCCACCTGCATGTATGATTACAGTTAACTTAGAATATAGGAGTGTACGGGGGGTCGCAGGGGGGTGTTAGCCCCCTTGTTACGTAGGTAGGTAAGAACACAGCTTGTAGGTTAGGTTAGGGTTTAAAGTTGAGCTTAGTTAATGTCCATTTTTAATACACAAGGGAGAAACTGGCCGCTGATATACAAAGGCTCGGAAAAGCTTGTCCTGTTCGTAACTATAATAAAACTAAGGCTAGGCTAGGTTAACTATACCCTACCACAAATATATATATTTAAGAATAGACCGATAGTAGACTTGTCTACGGCTCAAGATGCCAACTACAGTGCGACATAGAAAAGCCATAAAGTTAAGCTTAATTAAAATTGGACAATTTCATAAACTTGACAAAATAGGACCTAACCCTTCGGAGAATTTAGTGCATAAACAAGGAAAGACGTGACCTGGCAGACGAGAATCCCCCATTAAAGGTGATATTGCAAACGCTTAGAAAGGCAGAAATGGGATCATGAAATAGGAAATGGGCCAAAATGTCCTTCAGGTCACTTACAGATGTCCTTTGAAGTATTGAAAACAATTCGGAAGGGGGAAATCACACAAATACACGGGCGGTGGACCGTCTCCCCATCCAATTAGACCGCCTTCCTCCAGGCTTTGTTTAGACTCTCCGTAAGTGTATCCTAAACCTACTCTTATAAATGGGTCATTCATTATAAATAAATAAACAAATAAATAATAAATAAATAAGTAAATAAATAAATAAATAGAAAAATAAATGGATATCCGGAAAAATGGGAAATGAATATATTCAGGAGGCGGTCCAAGGCTGTGTTTATCAACGTAGACACAAGGCTTCATTTATCAAGGAAAATTTGGCACTAGACGGTTTTTATGTTGAATTTTGGCAAATTATTAGTTATATTTCAAGTTTTGGATTACCTAAATAATGATAAATGTCTATTGCTTACTTGTTTTTCCGTAGACATGAGGAGCATTGACGGTAAACTGTAGACGGCCCCAGCTGATGTATATCTCGATTGCCAATCAAATAACTAAATAAATATTATTTCTTTTACCATGAGAAAAATAAAACAGAAATCCAAATTTAGTAATTAAATGTCTATAAGTCTACAAAATATACGTATTATGAAGGAAACCTTAATCTACATGAATAGTATAAAAATGTTTGATTTTTGTTAAATTGATTTTTCACGAGAATTGTCGGAAATAGACATATATATTTTAAAATTTGATTTGGACATAGTGGTATAAATCTATGGGGGTGTTGTATTTATTTGTGATAAGGTTAAAGGTGCAAAAATAAATTATGTACATCAGGGAACATAAACACCAAAATATCTTTTGACATTTATCCATCCTGACAAAAACTAACCATATGTAATATAATTGACTAATGATATATAATTTATCTAACGAGATTAAACGTTTGGTTATAAAACCAAAATCTGACGTTTCCTGTTAGCTTGAAAATGTATAAATAAATTTTCTGTCGTTCAGACATTTCTTATATTACTGAAAAAATAGAAGAAGAAGCATTATAATAATTGTTTATTAAAAATAACATGTGATGAAAATTGATTTGCACAGGAGTTGGATAATATATTGAGGTTTTTATCACATTTCCTACTATATGGCAATGATTTCAGTACAAGGAAAAAAAAAACAATATTCCTAACTTATAGGAAACCAAGGGGAGTAAAGGGTGTACTGTCTTTAACGTTTTGCATATTTTAAAGGCGATGTACTTTTCTTTCAAATGTGATAGGTGACGGCTGGACCAATATAACAATTCATGGAAATGCAACATTTTATTGTAGTTCCCTCGGCGCTGTCGTAATTATGTACTCTATTCTTATTTGTAGCTTTTTTTTACGATTATTTTTGTAGTATTTTGGCGATATATATAGGCTATATATATATATATATATATATATATATATATATATATATATATATATATATATATATATATATATATATATATATATATATATATATATGTGAAGAATTTTCTTCACTCTTCTTCTTTCAATCGTATTTTTAGCTCTCTTCTACTAATACTATAGCTACCCCTTAAACATTCTCTCCTACATCTAGTTTTCTTTAACGAAACATAGGGAGAACTAACTTAAACTTGTTGACAGTGGCGCACGCCATGCTCGTGACGTCACAGCGTAGATACGCACGATAGAGGGCC